>NW_028280873.1:170000-380000 GCF_059751285.1 Brachycentrus maculatus
ATTTTTAATCTTCCAACGTAGAAAAAAAATCCTTTAACCACTCTCATTAATTCCTCTCCTTCCTTCTCCTTGCAAAATCTATGATATAAACGATACCCTTGCCCTTTTTCTCCCTTCCTCACACACACACACTCCCACTCTTTTATTGTTATTTTTTATCTCTGAATGTTTTAATAGTTATTATAACATAAATGTGGAATTGTTTAACCGGCTTTATTTTTATTAATGTAACTATTTTTAATAGATTTATATTATCCACTGACACTTCGTGATGGAATTGCATTTTTAATTTATTATTAGATTAAAACCAATATTTTTAGCTTTTCCACTTTTTTATTTGACCAGCGACCGGGTTTCGTCGTTACCGACATCATCAGACTGTCTGATGATGTCTGATGATGATGTCTGATGATGTCTGATGATGTCTGATGATGTCTGACCAGTCTGATGATGTCGGTAACGACGAAATCCGGTCGCTGGTCAAATAAAAAAGTGGAAAAGCTAAAAATATTGGTTTTAATCTAATAATAAAAGTAACTATTTTTGTTTATGTAATGTAATGTTTATTATTGTCAATGTAACTATTTTTCACTTCATACTTTTCCAATGTAAAACTGTACAATTCCTGAACAAAAAAAAAATAATACAAATTACTTTTTTAATCTAGGTTTTGAACCTCAGTTTTAATACTCCTGATGTCTGCTTTTCTTTCTATTTTTGGCCAAGAATGTCTACAGAATGCTTCATTGTTTTTAAAATATTTTAACCGATAAACTTTAAATAAAAATACTTCTCTTGGAAACAGCAAAAGGCACGAGACGCGACGCGATATAGTTCGTCACAAAAGATAAAAAATAATATTATTATGTACACAGCGTACGTAGTTGTGTAATTAACATACCTCTTCAGCTTTATATTATCCTGTTACTAATAACTCGACACTGGCTATAACACCCAAGATGGGTGAAAAGCCATTAAAAAGAAGAAGAAGAGAAGAAGATTATCCTGTTACTGACAAAATGTCCACATCATAACCACTTATTGAATATTTAAATTGAAATAAAATAACAATATTTTATATGTAAAGTAGAATACATATAAAATATTAAATACATATAGAATATACATTTACCTTCCCTATCCTTACTGTCCTACCTGCAGACAAGCATCTAAAAAAGACGCTTTGCGGGTTATACCTGAAAAGCATTCAGCATCTACAATACAATGATTTTATTATAATAACATCATTAAATTTATGTGGAAGTTTCCCGTGAATTACATAGACTATCCTGAAGGTGTTTAATAACTCTTTAAAAATAAATTTCAATGACAATACACTATGCAAAATTATTGTATAACAAAATGTATGAGGAATGTAAGGCTAAACAACGGATAAATGAAAAATTAAGATGATTTCCTATAGGTGGTATGGACGTGTAGAGCGAATGGATAACGAGAGAATGACTAAGAAAATATTTATGGCGAATGTGAGCAAGAGAACAGAACGAGGGCGGCCAAAAAAGACTTGCCACGATCAGATCAATCAGAACCTAAAATATGATGGTGTCAAAAGTCTGCGTAATCGGAGGGCATGATCACTGCATGTAACGATGTGAACTAGTGTAGGTATGTTAGGAAAGAAGAGTGTGGCGTTCCATCCTCTATACCTATCACTGCGGGAAAACGGCGTGATGATACTAGTAGCAGCAGTAGTATTAATATCTTTGAATTTATGAAACTTCTCGTGAATTGCGTAGACTACTCTTAAGGCATTTAGCAACTCTTGCAAGACAATGATTTTAATAATACGTTTATTAAAATCATTGAATTTATGTGGAAATTCAAACAATACAATGATTTTAGTAGTATATTAATATCATTGATTTTTTTGGAAAATATTTTACAGGGGTGATTTTATTTTATTACCTAGCAAGAATTTAAAAGCGTTCAAATATAACTTTTGAATATATGTATAAGTGTAGATACATATATCTTTAGAAATTTCTTAATCCAAAGTTCCTTGAAAGTCATTTTGCGTTTTTATTTTACGAGTATATTTACGTTTAAATTCATAAAATGTATTTGTCACTATTTAAACGTAAACATCACATACTTCGTAAATAATATTTGTTTTATAATAGTTTACACACGTGATTTGATACGTAATAACGGACCTTAACAGTTTACAAAACCTTCATAAATAAATTCATTAACGTCTTAAAGTCTTATTTTACTGAAACATTTTACACAACGAAAGACCAGGAATATATTTGTTGCATTTTATTTATATTATCTTTTGCAATATAAAAATTAAAATACAGAATTTATCAATGTAAACACAACTAGTTTGGAGAATTTTAATTAAATTAAACACTTGAATAATCCACTGAATTAAGTTTTATTTTTATTTACGACTAGTTTCGAAAACGACAATTGTTTTCATCTGCTGGTACAAATTAAAACTAACAAATAAAAATATATTCAGGTGTATAAAGAAGTTAATAAATATAGGTAGGGGGGTTAAGAAACAACATTTTTTGTAAAAGGAAACATTGATAATAATGGTGACGTATTTTGAAACAGTATATTATTATTATTATTACACACTGTTACAAATAAAGGTCAAGTCATGAATAATTTATAAAATTTAGAAATACATAAAAATTTTAATTCAGTTAAAACAATAATTAATAATTTACTACTTCAAAATACGTCACCATTATTATCCATGTTTCCTTTTACAAAAAATGTTGTTCCTTAACCCCCCTACCTATATTTATTAACCTATATATTCTTTATAACCTATATATACTTGTTAGTTTTATATTTGTATCAGAAGATGAAAACAATCGTTTTCGAAACTAGTCGTAAATAAAAATAAAACTCAATTCAGTGGATTATTCAAGTGTTTAATTTAATTAAAATAATCATGTCATTCCACAAAGTTAATGCCGAATCAATAAATAATATAATTTGGAGAACATCTGTGGTTTTTAGAACTGTTTTTGAGTTTATTAATGTAAACTAGTTGTGTTTGCATTAATAAACTCCAAAAAGTGGTCTTATCCAAAAAAATATAAACTAAGATATGTCTTATCAAGATTTTTAAAGTCTCAACAAAGCTCAAGAAGATGGATATAGGAATATGGAAATTTACAGGGCTTACGTAGCCGACATTCGTTGGCTAATTTTTATATATCGTGTGACTTTCGCTCATGGTTTACAACAGCATTACTATTCTTATCAATAGTTAAAATATTATATTATTTATTTATTCGGCATTAACTTTGTGGAATGACATGATTATTTTAATGAAAATTAAACACTTGAATAATCCACTTAATTGAGTTTTATTTTTATTTACGACTAGTTTCGAAAACGACAATTGTTTTCATCTTCTGGTACAAATTAAAACTAATAGTTAGTAATATTAGTTTTAATTTGTACCAGAAGGTGAAAACAATTGTCGTTTTCGAAACTAGTCGTAAATAAAAATAAAACTCAATTAAGTGGATTATCCAAGTATTTAATTTTTATTGAAATAGTTAAAATATTGTTTTTCATTGTAGAATTCCATTATTTACATGGATGACTTTTTATTTGGATTAGACTTTAGTTAATTTTTAATGAGTAATAATATTCTCTATCTATCTATATAAATAAAATAAATAAAATTAGAGCCTAGCTCATAGCGGATATCGTGCTTCTTGACAGTTCCCATCACTTAGCATTTTTAATGTTTTCACTTCCATTGTTGTTCCATAGATTTTGAATATTCTGACTTCATGACTTCACAGATAAAAATTGGTTTGTCTATTTTTTTATTATTTCTTTTTACCAAAGTGAGCCACACCAATGAGTTGTGAAGTAAAGCTTATTTATTATTAAAATACGTAAAATTTAAGGAATTTCAATAATTGATTTAAACATATTTCATGGGAGTAATACATAGTTACAAAATTGATGTTTTTCAGTAAGGTTTCTTTAAAATATTTACACAAAAATATGCATAAACATATAAAATTCAATAAAACATGTTTTGGTTTTCAATATAAATTTATTCTAAAAATACAGTTTATTTTTAGTATTTTATTGAACTTATAAAATAAATAACTAACATAATATAATTCATATTTGAGGCGCTAACGTTGAGATTAACCATTTTAAAAATCACCACATATATTTCTTATTATAACTTTTATCTCTCTGTTTCGAAATCGGTCAGCATTATAATAACGTGAGATTGTATGTAGTGATTTTTAAACAAAACTGTTGTGTGATAACTTTGATATTCATGTCTTTAATAATTGAGTTTGTACTTCTGTATCCTTATTCTTCATTTCTGAAATAAATAAATACACATCTTTATTTTACGTGATATTATTTACGCCGTAAAACAAAACTAATTATCGAAAATCAAAAGCAATCATCCATCCACCATGCCATAACGTATCAAACCGAATTGTTTAAATATATGTATATCATTCATAAGTTAACGGATTATGGTAAAATACACATATTGAAAAATAATACGTGGTGATGCCTCTTTAAAAAAAAATGCCGAATCCCGAATGCATACGTTTCAGATTAAATTAATGGTAATAACAGCACACATAAAGGCTGTTCTTAAAAATTGGTGCCATCTTAGATATGACATTTAATCGGGAGAGCGACGACTTCAACAGTTGCATGTGAGATGAAAACATTTATTCTGTTTACATTTCTCATGGGCAATGTGAGCATTTGTCTTGTGCGCAGTTATGAGATGTGAGCATTTGTCTTGTGCGCAGTTATGAGATGTGAGCATTTGTCTGTGCGCAGTTGCGAGATGTGAGCATTTGTCTTGTGCGCAGTGGCGAGATGTGAGCATTTGTCTTGTGCGCAGTTGCGAGATGTGAGCATTTGTCTTGTGCGCAGTGGCGAGATGTGAGCATTTGTCCTGTACGTAGTTGCCATGTAAGACGTAAACAATTGTCTTGTGCGCAGTTGATACGTAAAATTTAAGTATTTTTCCTATGCGCATTTGCCATATGAGATGAAGTTTTGTGTACCATGCATAGTCGTTTGTGAAATGAGAGTATTTGTGTTGTCCGCAATTGTCTTGTGTGAAATGTGAGCATCTATCTTGCGCACAGTTGACAAGTAAAATGTGAGTATTTGTCCAGTGCGCTCTTGCTATGTGAGATGTGAGCATTTGTCTAATGAGATGTGAGCATTTGTCTTGTGAGACGTTAGCATTTGTTTTATAAGATGTTAGTATTTGTCCTATACGCGGTTGCCATGAAAGATGCAAGTATTTGTCGTGTGCGCGGTTGTCTTGTGAAATGTGAACATTTGTGTTGTGCGCAATTATCTTGTCAGATGTGAGCATTTGTCTTGTGAGATGTTAGCATTTGTCTTGTGCGCAGTTGTCATATAAAATGTGAGCAATTGTCCTGTGTGCTGTTGAAATGGTAAATGTGAACATTTGTGTTGTGCACAATATCCTGTGCCTGAAATTATCCAGAGCATTGGTCTGTATGTTCCCGATAGTTACCTAAGACAGCGTCGGCATAGATTGTTTCACATTCCTATACACAGGACCAACCTGCCGATGGTTATGCCTGTAGGAAGAGCTACCGCTATGTTGAACAATATCACATTGGATATTGATCTGTTCCATGTGTCCGAAGGAGTTTTCCGAAGCGGGATTCTTCTACACCTTTAAGTCTTATTGCTTACTTTTAATATATACGCCTTGAATATTGTTTTTTATGTATATATATATTTTTTTTATTGAATAAATTGAATAAATTGAAATTGAATAGTCTTGTTAGATGTGAGCACTTGTCTTGTAAGATCTTAGCGTTTGTCTTATGCGCATTTGTCGAGCATTTGTCCTATGCGCTGTTACTATGTGAGATGTGAACGTTTGTGCGCAGTTTCCATATAAGATGTAAGCATTTGTCCTGTGCGCTGTTGCCATGAGAGATGTGAGCATTTGTTTTGTGTACAGTCATAGAATCACGGTAAAAATGCTTTGAGAAATGTACTTCACATTTTGCTATCTGTTGATAATGACACATTTATTGTACCTCCCATGGTGAGAGAAAACACACATGTTGGTGCTGATAACTCTGTTAGCAAACAAGCTCACTTCCAGCCTTGTGAATTACTGAAGCAACTAGAAGCCATAAACTATAAATAGTTTATTCTTGCATTAGTGTTGCATAAACACGTAAGTGATATTTATTCGAAGAACTTCATAACCCTTGCAGATATTGACTTTAACTACTTTTAGGTATCTTTTACGTCACGTTTCGTATTTGTAGATGTATTCAAGGTAGTCACATTTTGAAGCGCATGGCAACTTTATATTTTCAAACATATTTCGTTCAACATAAGCTTTCGAATGATAGAGTACATTTCTGAAATTGATTAGAAAAAAATGGACCAGTAATTATTGTTCTAATTTTTAGTCTGATTAGTAATAATATTCTAACCAAACTAACATACCATTTTATAAAAGCCGAAAATTCAATATCTTCAATTGCCGAAAAAAAACATACAAACTGAAATTGATTAGAAAAAAATGTACCAGTAATTATTTTTCTATTTTTTAGTCTGATTAGTAATAATATTCTAACGAAACTAACATACCATTTTATAAAAGCCGAAAATTCCATTTCTTCAATTGCCGAAAAAAAACATACAAACATATCATCGCTTTCAAAGCTTCTCTTAATGTAACTATCAATTTTAAAAAAATTAGAGATTAAAAAATTAATAGGAATATGTTTTTCTACACAATGGGTATTACCAGTACCCATGACACAGCAAATAGAAGTACCTACTTACAAACTTCAAATAAAGTTTTATTGATTGTATTTTTTATTACTTCTTTAAAATAGACAGGCGCCTTTGCGTAGTTGCTAAAAGTTGATAAAAGCTGAACTGCGAAACTGGCGTCTGGGGTTTGATTTTCGCCTCTTGCACACTGAATACTAGAAAGATTTATTTTCAATTGATCTGTGTGACTATGTAATGTATCTTTCACATCAACCTTCCATATGCTTACTATCGTACTTGCAGATAAACCTCTTAAAGTACGGGCTTTGCGGGTTATTCCTTTTATTTAAAAAAAGGTTTTCTTTAAAAAGATTTTATAAAATCCAATAACATGTCCTCATAGCAGACTTAGACAAACTTTTAATATTTTGAACGTAAAAAAACGAAGTTATTTTATTACCAATATCTTCCTGTTGAGGAGGTTCATTCCAGGGCTGTATATCACTTGTTCCAAATAGTAAGTAAATTAAGTTACACCCGTTCATGATGGCACAAATCATTATAAATACTATCCTCCACTGCGTTATATCACTCTGAAAATAAATACAAAATTGTTATGATGTTTAAAAGTTATGATGTGCTTCTTGCCGATAGCAGAGAAGATCTGCGGGAGCTGGTGTCAATGGTGTATAATGTGTGCAAGGAAAGTGATATAGCAATTTGCTTATAAATTTTTACAAATCCAAAATCATGGCTTTTGAAACAGATGAATCAGAAGTAGATCTGGATGTAAAATAGTAATAAAAAGGGAATATTGGAACAGGTAAATGATTTCGTATATTTGGGAAGTACATATGTTTTCTAGGGATGGAAAGATTAATCGTGATATAGAAAGGATCTCATGCTGGGAACAGAGTGAATGGTACACTGTATTCAGTTATACCAAATAAAAACTTGTCAGGAAAAGTATTATACATAACGTAGTCCTGTTTCCAACCCTAATGTGTGAAACTGAAGCTTGGAGTTCGCCAAAAAAGGACTGAATGCAGCCAAAATGCTATCACTTAGACGCATAAAGAACGAATGCAAGGGTGTGATAAGCATTATCGATAAAATTATGAAAAGTATAAAGAGATGGTTTGGGCATTTGAATTGAATGAGTAAAGAAATAATAGTACAACAAATTTGAGGACAAGTGTAGTTGGAAACAGAAGTAGAGAAAATTCAAGTAAAATACTTGAAAGTGTTGAGGTCAGGTGTTAGAATAATTGGTGGGTGTATATGAGGAGAATTTTAATAAAATTAAACACTTGAGTAATCCACTTAATTGAGTTTTATTTTTATTTACGACTAGTTTCGAAAACGACAATTGTTTTCATCTTCTGGTACAAATTACATTAATTAATTTGTACCAGAAGATGAAAACAGTTGTCGTTTTCGAAACTAGTCGTAAATAAAAATAAAACTCAATTAAGTGGATTATTCAAGTGTTTAATTTTATTAAAATTATCATGTCATTCCACAAAGTTAATGCCGAATCAATAAATAATGTATGAGGAGACGCATGTATGTGAAAGATGCAAAAATGAAACGAGAAGTGATGTTATGTTCTTATTTTTTATTGTATTTTATTTAATGCATATGAACCTTGAAGCTTGAACACCTCCCCTTAAGGTTAAGAATAAAGTTAAATTATACTTACAGGATCTGTGAGAATATATCCCACAGATAACGGAGCTAAACACCCTATCGCGTTGGCTGCAGAGTTTGTAATTCCCATCAGAGATCCTGCAAAATTTGGCGCCAGATCTACGTGGTTCAACTAAACATAAAACATAAAATATATAAATACCCGTTTAAACTCATTTTTATAGCATTTAGTATATTTGATGGATCACTAGATTCTTATCCCGATAATTATATTAGAATATTTAAATTCTTATAATAATTTATTATTGATATCGCAACAGAGATGAGGTAGTAACAGAAGTAGTTTCATACCTCGGATTAGTTTTAGAACTCGTACCTAGAGATGTCACCTATGTTTAAACTGAATGAGTGAGACAAGCAATATAAACAATGCAAGCCCAATATATTGTTACTATTATTTTTTAAATCGTTATTTATTACATTAATTTATTAAAAGAATGGGTACTTTAAAACGATGTAAAACTGATAAGTGATATTTTGATTCATTGATCTCCATATTCATTATACCTATTAATGTTTAAAGTATAACCATCAATATTTAAACTTATGTAGCTAAACTATTAAGTAGCATTACACAAAAGAAGAAAAAAAATAGAGAAAAAAATTCAAATCGAATGAGTTTGAAAGATAAAAATGTAAAATGATTTTATTTATTTGGATTTATTTTTTCATTTTTTTTAACAAGCTGTTCAATGAACAATCCCACTTGGAAAAGAAATATAAAAATAATAAAAATATAGTTAAATATATACGCTGTAATGTATTTATTTGTATTTTACCAAGGATCCAATGTTGAGAGCAGCACAACATCCTGAAGCGATGGTCAAAATAACTATTGAAAGCGCCACTTGGTCCACTGGTATGTATGACATAATTATGATTCCGAACCCTAACCCACCACAAGCTGGAAAGGTAGAATAATAAAATAAAATAAATATTACAACATTTAGAGTGTGTCCAAATTCTTGTTCACAAAATCTGGATTGTCTCCAATTACAGGAGTTATTTTCATATAATTTTTTGACGATTCATCAAAGATAAAGAAGAATATGGAAGTCTGGGCATTTACGGGGCTGACGACTGTCATAGGCTGGTTTAAGTGATCATTTTACACACGTGTAACATTCACCAATTCTACCCATTTTTGACAACCACACTACTCAAATTCTTGGAAGTTCTATATATATAAACCAATTTAGAAACCTAGTTCTTGAATCACTAGAACTTCACTAGAGACATCTATTGGTGAGATGTAAAGAAGCTTCTTACTAAGCAGAAACTCTTATATTAGTATGTGAGGTCCGAATCCTGGATTATAATCACACATATGAGAAACGCCAGAAAATACCATTTTCATTTTTATTATTTATGCTAATAAATGTTTAATTTTTTATACGTATATTTGTATGTGTAATCAAACGTAGAAATTCGTCCATTATGTCGTATTTTCTTTCCTTTAATTTTATCCAGACTGAGGCACAGAAGTGCGTTTTGCCAGTTATTTCTAGTTTCTAATAAATAAAGGTAAGGATTAGCATAAGCTACTTTTTTATTTATGGAATACAAACAATAATTATTTATTTTGATATCGTTGATAAGAAAAACAAAACTAAAGTACTTACAAATTATATTTGCTGCCTTTCTTGTATTTGTAATAGTCATTATCTTTTTATTAATCACCAAATCAGACAAATAGCTGAGGAAGAAACTCATGAAGAACATGGCGATGTAGGGAAGACTGGAATAAATCCCGCTCTGAAAATATATTTTTATATTATTGGATTGAAAACTAAGTCATTGGGGATTTAACTCTCAGATATTTCTTGTATTTTAATGTATATTTACATATTTGAATATATAAGATCTTTTAAAGATGTTATTAATAAGTCTTTTAGGAAACATTCAGCAGTAATGTTGCATTGATCTGCTAAATAGTGAGAGTGAGCTTTAATATGGAAAACCAAAGCAAAGTCGTGCATCAGAAGCTAAAAAAAAGTTTTGTGCTGTGTAAGGTAATGGAGCCTTAATAAAAGGGCAGTATCAGAAATGGTTAGCCAAATTTCGTTCGCGCGATTTTTCATTTAAAAACGAGAAAAGCTCTGGACGATCAGTTGGACTCTAAGATCACCAAATAAAGGCCTAAATTGATACTGATTACTGATTCCGTAAGGAGTTAATAGAAAATCTAAACGTATCGCATACATGCAATTCATACCACCTTAAACATATTGATAATCAAAAAATGCTGGATATATGGATACCTCATAAATAAAAAGATCAAAACTTGACAAGGCCCATTAGCCTTTGTGATATGTTAAAGCAAATGACCCATTTTTGAAACAGATGTTAACTGGAAATGAAAAGAGGGTCGTTTACGACAATATTGTACAAAAAAGATCCTAAAATGAGTAAGGGGACTTGCACAAACAACTTCCAAGTTAGAATTATGAATATATATGTATCATTTGATGTCAGGGTCCGGGTTTGATTTTAATCAGGATCTTGACATGACACTGCAGACTGAGGAAGCACGTGTAAAAAATTGGACTGCATGAAATTGGAACAAAATCGGACCCCAGTCTGCAGATTTTGTATGAAGGATAGTGAAACACCTATCCAAATTATCTATAATTGTGACGCACTCACTCGCAACCGAAGTCACATCCTTGGAGGACCACTCTGAGAAGGTGAAGCTTCTACCACTAAGACAGGTCGTGAGGCACATGACTCATGTAGCTTTTGAGAGTGAGCTTTGACACAGAGGGAAGTCGACCTAATATGGTCGCAGTGCCATAAAGGACGCATGATCCCTTAACCCAAGGGTTCCCAATCTTTTTCAGCCCGCGGCGCACTTACAAGTTTAGTATTTTGTCACGGCGCCCTACTTTAGTAAGCTATTTGGAATAGATAATGTGACCATAAACATATGTATATATATATTATAGTCGAAAGAAATGGGTACCTACAAGAATAGAAGTTGGGTAGAAAGATGCTAGCTCTCAAAATAGAAATTATTGCTTTATAGGTACCCGAGAATATTTGTGGTTTCGGATAATGACAGAGGATCAACTCACAGCGTCCCTCTTGACTTTCTACGGCGCACCAAGGCGCCGCGGCGCACACTTTGAGAACCCCTGCCTTAACCAATTATAATAAAAAATATTAAAAATGTGTCCTTTAAACCGTTCTTCCTTCATCCAATCTCCCAAATTGATCAATGCAAAACCATCTTTTTTTTACCCTATTTTTTTTCAATTCTATTTCTTTAGCCATGCTTGTTTGTACTTTTTTTATCATGTGCAGTGTTCCGATGTTGACTTACATTTTCAGAGCTGACTCCAAGAACCAGCTTGATGTAGCTAGGAGTCTCCAGCAGCATGGTCAGGTATCCCCAGTTACATCCTATGTGGGTGACCAGCAGGGCTAGGAATGGTCTTGATGTAAACAGTGCCTTCCACGGAGTTTTCATGGGCTGGATGAAAAATATGAAGTTAGTAAAACTTTCACACAGTTTTTATTAAGTTTTCATTTCTTCAACAACTTAAAAATTTTATAAATTCGTCCGCCTGCGTAGTGTAGTGGTCAGCACATTTGACTACTATGCTAGAGAGGTCCCGGGCTCAATTCTCAGGGGGAGTCAAAATAAATATGGGTGTTTTTTTCACTCTAATGTTAACTAATATTACCCTGGACTGGTACCTGAAGGGCAGAACTGATCATCTTACCTTCATATAATAATTGATCAAGTTAACAATGCATCATATTCATGCAGTGCCCTATGAACCATTGAGTGCGAATAAGGATCAGTAGTAATATAAATTCGTTACAAGAACATAATTTAAACTTAATGTTGATATTTTATCGTAGATGAAAAATAATATAGAAATCTGGGTAGTAACGGGGTTTACGACCTCTCAAAGGCTCGTTTGAGTGATCACATTATTCACGTGTAACATGCACCATTCTACCCATGATTGAAAGCCACAGTACTCAAATTTCGGAGTTTGTATTTATCCTTCAATTGACATCTTATTTCACATGCAAGTTTTCGGCACCATCTATGGTCGATTTGAGTAAAAAAAATGTTCAGAAGAGATTCTTCCCAAATAAATTCACATACAAGAAGACGAATCAAACATGATTTTCGATTTTTATTCAACTTACATTTTGACCAGTTATTTAATTTGCAATATTTTGAGTGTGTCCAAATCTTTGATCACAAATCTGGGTTTTGTTCTCTAAAGAGTAGACACACTCAAAATATTGTAAACACAATGTTACAAAATTGTTTATAACGTTACAAAAACAATGTTAACAACACTATATAATTATGGAATAGACCAATAACCTTCCAAGAGGTATTATTAAAAGTAAGTACGTATGTAATATTTATTGACCGCTAATTGACAATTTGGTATGTAAAATTAAATTCCTAAAATGATCAAACCGGCTTCATCAAGGGTAACGGGCCCTCTTAGTGCATAGTCTAGTTGCGTTTCCTGATTTTGTGAACTTCTACAAATGTCATTATTGTTCTCAAATCACTGTTCGAAAATTACTATCTGCAAAACCGAGTTCAAAGAATCAGTCAAATGAACTGAATCATCCGTAAAACTAGATCAGTAAATCTAGATCATGTTACATTTAACGTGATCTAGATTTACTGATCTAGTTTTGTTGTGCGTAATTACGCACGGTATCAAATCCAGAGTGAAGAGCAGGTGATTCCAAAGAGAAAACTTTACAAATTTTACTTTGTAATTACCACTATTTACTTTTTAAATAATAAAATTAATCGTTGATTTTTAGGGTCTATTTAGAAGGCTTTTTCAAATTAATATTCGTTACAATCACCTTGTTGGGGTATTATCAAATTAATGATGATGCCCTAAGAACGTGAAACAAATGTCACGAATTTTATTTTCATATTTAAAAAAAAAAAATATATATATATATATATATATATACATATATATATATATATATATATATATATATATATATATATATATATATATATATATATATATATATATATATATATATATATATATATGTATATATATATATATATATATATATATATATATATATATATATATATATTTATATATATATATATTTATATATATATATATATATATATATATATATATATATATATATATATATATATATATATATATATATATATATATATATATATATATATATATATATATATATATATATATATATATATATATATATATATATATATATATATAACTTTGTTGACCGTAAAATCAGTGTTTGATTTTAATATTTAAAATACAAATTATTGAGTTCTAAACAATAAATTAAATCAATAAACACCACTCTTTCTATAAATTTAATATGACACGTGTTTCGTTGCGTTTACCGTAAAAGGTGTTTAAAAATGATGCGGAATACATCGAAACACATGTCAGTAGATTTTAAGAAAAAGTGGTAGTCACCAAGTAAACTCAAATTAAAAATTGCTACATTTTATCACAAAGTGACGGCCGAATAAATCAATTAAATGAGAGAAAATGGTTATTTTTACATTTTCTTGTTAAATTAATACGATTTGCGAGTATTTAGACACACTCACAATGTTGAAAATAGCTATAAACCACCGAAATGCTTTTGCATTTTTATTATAAAATTTTTACCGAACTGGTACTTTCATCAACTCCTTAATACCTGACCAATGTAAAGAAATACCATAATGATAATCATATTCACCTTTTGGTTAGCTTTTTGTCCTAGAGATGATTCGATGAATTCTCTCTCCTCCAAGGATATCCTCGGGTGCAAGGCTGGTCTGTCGCTTCCCAACCAGAACCATAAAATACCAGTTACAAGAGCCATGGCTCCAATCACCTGGAAGGCTACTGGCCAGCCAAACCTTCCAGATAAAAAGCCAACTGTGGGCATACTGAGAATGATCCCAAACGGAGCCCCTGAAAATACACAGCATCTGATTAATCTGAAAGAGCATCCATTCTCTCGTCTTTTACTTCCTGTTTATTCCAGATTTCTGAGAGAACATCCATTTTCTCGTCTTTAGCTTCCTGTTTATACCAAATTGAAATATGATGTATTATTACATCATAACAAAAAGAGGAAAACGTCAAATTTATGAACTGTGCTGTTGATTGTAGCACAGTGTCTGTATTTAGGCTTTCACATTTTATGTATAAACTGGGTCCCTTTATTTTTACCTTTCCAAAAACAGTCGAAAAAAGTCACAGGGCAAATAAAATGCAATATTTAGTTCATCGTGAACTGAGTCTGTACCATATCCAATATTCTTTGCTTATCGTATTATCGAAAATTGCTAGAATTGAAGTAACATAAAAAAAACACCCACTTATCTAATAAATATTCAATATGTTTTTAAGTAGGTATGTTTATATTGTTACGGCATTCACTTTGTGGTAAGACGTGATAAAATTGTAAAAGAAAAACACTTGTTTCTTACCACTTGAGAAAACCCAAGTGTTCTCCTGTTACAATTTTGTTTATCTTTGGTGTAATGTATTAATTCTTATTCTGTCTTTGAAGTATCTGAACCCAGTTTTTGGACATAATAAGCTCCGCTTAAATGGCTCATATTATTCAAGAAAGTAAACTAATAAAAAATAACTTAAACCATTTAATGAAAGAATCATAGATTTCGAAACATTTTGAGCGTGTTCAAATCCTTGTTCACGGATCTGGGTTTCTTCACTTATGTGTTATTTATATTGACATTTAAACATAGATGAAGATGAATATGCAATACTGGGCTAATTATACTAGAAGTGAAAAAAGTTCACTCAACTCTACCAAGAACTCACATGTAAAAGAACGTGTCAAGTATAGGGTATGTATACAAGTTCCAAAAAATGTAATTGTGAGATTGTTGTGTAACAGTCTTACCCTTAACTTTATAGTATGATTATACTTGATAAGATTATTTATTATTAAAGTACCTAGAATTATATAGCTACAAAAAGACCTTCAGTCCATTTGATTTTCACATGAATTTAAAAATGCCCTATCAAGGCGAAACAATTGTCACAGAACTTTTGTTTTTACCTTTTACAAATTAAATAAACATTTTAGTTGACTCAAATCAGTGTTTGATTTAACTATTGAAAGTGAAAAAATTAATATTAAATGGGAAGATATACATATCTGATACTAACCAACCTAAGCTGGGAGCGGTACTATCATAAGATTTTATTTGCGAAAACTAACCTGACATTACTAGGTTAGCAAGTCGGCTCCTCTCGCTTAAGGGAGCCCATTTACTGAGGAAGATCTGAACACATGGCATCATGCAGGACTGGGTCATCCCTTGGAGAGATCTCACGGCACAAGCTGCCATCCATCCACCCTAAAAGCATTTTGTATGAATGGTGATATAAGCGAAGAATGCTAAGCTGTGATAACCATTAACGATCAAATTAATTATAGTGTGTTTAGGTAGTTTGGGCATGTGAATCGAATAAGTGATGAAAGAAGATAAAAATATGAGGCGAATGCGGTTGGTAATAGAACAAATTAATAAAGGTTTGTTGACATGGTATGAACATGTGGAACGAATCATGGAGATGGCAAAAGAAGGATGAAAGTTTACTGAATGTAGCCAAAATACGATCTCTCAGATGAATGTACGGGCAAAATGATACATGATAGATGTTTGATTGGTGGATAATTTTATCTATATTATTATAGATAAAATTATCCACCAATCAAACATCTATCATGTATCATTTTGCCCGTACATTCATCTGAGAGATCGTATTTTGGCTACATGCATTATAGATAAAATTAAGAAAGGTGATTTGAGATGGTTTAGATATGTGGAAAGTACGAGTTAGAAAATAACGGTAAAGAAAATTTTTGAGCCGAATGTAGTTGAAAATAGGAACAAAGAAAGACCGAGGAAAATTTGGCATGATGAAGCATTTTAAATACTTGAAAGTAGTTAGGTCAGGAGTCTGAATAATCGGCGGGTCTATATAAGGAAATACATGAATGTGGAACAGCACTTGCAAAGAAGCACGCTTTTCTCCATGAACAATTTTTAGTATCATGTGGGTTATAGTTTCTTTGATCAGATGGCGCTGCCATCGCGATAAAAACATGGTTTTAAAAATATGTTTTTACCTGTCACAAGTATTTATAAGACACCCACGTATTCGAATGCAATATTGTGTTAACATTTTAAAGCAATCGTTGAATTAGGATTTAAAATTTTGAACAAACAATCACATTTTTATCTATACAGATGTCTAAAGTTATGTGGATGATTTCTTATTAAAGGTTAAGAACGGAGGGTACATCATAACGAAGTAAAAACGGAGCAAGGTTACTGCAACTTCTTGCTTCGGAGGTGGGGGGAAAGGAACAACCATTATTATGAGTGCAGAGCTGAGCACACAGGACTGGTGACTCAAAAGATTTCCTGGTAACCTTCGGGATATCTATGGATGAAGAAACTGGAGCCAAGATGCAACCCACATGGGTGAAGAAAAAGCCAGAGCCATACAAAAAGTAAGTCTTATTAAAAACATCTTTGACTACTTTAGAAACTAGAGCCTATAAGACGGTTTATGCCCGATCCCCGTTGAGAACTATTTAATTTGAAATACCAAGATGCCTTTCTTATTCACTTTATGATTCGTTACACTAAATTCACAGGTTTACATACGATTATATGCATAATATGTATTTATAAGATTACCATGTGCACAATTTGAGCAAAGAGGAGTGTGGCGACTCCATTAACCATCATGGACGCAAATAAAAGCTTTTTTGCCCCAAATCTTTGCGCCAATTGACTCGCTGGGATCTGCATGATCATATAACCCCAGAAGAACGATCCAAGGACAAAGTCCTGTGTCTGCTTATTCCAGTCATATATCTGAAAATATAAATTGACAAAATCGATGTCATTTAAACATTCAAACAATGAACCTGAGTATTTATTATATCTGTGAAAAAATAACAGCTGCTAACCATGTACCAGCAACGTCGGGTTGGAATCAGATTTAGCTGACTAACTTAAGTAAGTAAAAAACTAACTCCTTTCACTGACTAGACTAGGGCGCTTCTAGATATTTGGTGGTGGTTTTCGAAATTTTTATGTATTAAGATTGGCAGTGACAGAGACAAGCTGTTGAATTTACATTCATAAATTTACATTTCAAATTTTCTTTTGATTTTCGATACTTCACAAAAAATATTTAAAACGGAACCCTTCTAGTGTATGATCAAGTATTCTAATCGTGAGATATACAGCCAGTCATCTTATTCTTCATTATTACTATTCCTGTCGCTTGAATTTTGCCTATCTTAAAAATATATTAAGCATTTTTTAATCATTGTATATGCGCAAATACTAGATAAAATTTCAACGAAAATTTGTACTAACAATCCTTCAGGGGATAAATCTGGTTTAAATGTACTTTTACAAATTTGTATGTACCCAAAATATTGAAATGTGTATAAACTGGCCAAAATTGAAAGTTTAAATACATAAAATTATACCGTTTTCTAATTTGATACCTTTTTCCAATAATAAACCGCTTAGGCTCACAGAAATATTATGAGATTCAATAATTTTTGTAAATAATAAAAATATAAATATTTAATTTTTTTATTATAATTTTAATACTTCAGGCGTCTCCTGTTATATGTTAATAATTCAAAATATCCTTTATAACTAATCAGGATTTCTATTGACATCTCAACTAATGTGGAATTCTTAGTATTTAAAAGGTTTTCGACGTGTCATGTAGGCTGGTTTAAGCGTGACTTTATACACTTACAACGTGCACCATTCTACTCATGATTAAAAACCACGCTACTCAAGTTTTGGAAATATATTATTTTTGGCATCTCATCAAAGATGAAGAAGAATATGGAAGTCTGGGCATTTACGGGGCTGACGACCGTTATAGGCTGGTTTAAGTGATCACTTTACACACGTGTAACATTCACCAATTCTACCCATTATTGACAACCACACTACTCAAATTCTTGGAAGTTCTGTATATATGAACCAATTTAGAAATCTTGTTCTTGAATCAATAGAACTTCACTAGAGACATCTATTGGTGAGATGTAAAGAAGCTTTTTACTAAGCAGAAACTCTTATACTCTTATATTCTCTATATATAACTCTTATATATAACTCTTATATTCTTATATTCTCTTATATTCTCTATAAACTCTTATATTTTATTAAGCAGAAACTCTTATATTAGTATGTGAGATTTTGGAAATATTGTACGTATCCTTTTTTACGCCTTTAAAGTGTTAAAAAAACCTTAACTTCATTAAAATAAATAGCCTATCTAACAAAATTATTGTTTTCAATATTCAAGGTCCCAAAAGTAGAATCTTTTTTCAAAAAAACTGCAAATCACCAACTTTAGAGTGAAAATTACTTAAATCTTAATAAAAGCACATCGTTGAGATATAAACATGATTTATCAATACCAAAATGAAATACCAAACAATTCCAACAGAACTTTAAATATTTTAGAACTAAGCACTTCAACAACCTTCCTACAGACATAAAAAAATTTAAGACTTTTAAATACTAAAAAAATAAATTTGATTAGTTTTATAAATGTTATTCTAAGGAAAAAATAATAAAATGTCAGTAAAAAATAAATTGTAAATTGTAAAACAAGTGTAAGTCTCTATCCAAGCATAAGAGCTCAGTATCTTTTTTGAAGATAACTGCGTTTTTATTTTAAGATTGTTGGAAATGTTTAAAAAAATAATTAAAATTGTAAAAACCATATTAAATAAATAAAAATAAAAAATAATTGCACTTACTTCAACATTTGTGATATTTGTGGATTTATCTGTCATAGCTATGATTCCGACACTGATGTTAGATCTCATGATGTAGGACACACTGACGATCAGGAACACCAAGAGACTTTGAATATGTCTATGTCCCAAACCATGACCTGCAAAGTGAGAAAATGTTGACAAATATTTTTAAAAAATTCAAACCCTTATCCGCACCCCAATGGTGCATAGGTCACAGCATTATATGAACAACATTATAAACAATTTTGTAACATTGTGTTTACAATATTATGAGTGTGTCTACTCTTTAGAGAACAAAACCCAGATTTGTGATCAAAGATTTGGACACACTCAATTCATTCAAACCCTTTTTCCGTACCCTAATGGTGCATAGGGCACTGCATTATATGAACACAGTGTTATCTTGATCGTTAACACACGAAGGAAGGTGATCAGCCCTCCGCTTCAGGTACCAGCCCAGGGTAGTATTGAATAAATATTAGAGTGAAAAAATCACTTATATTTATTTGACCCCCCCTGGGAATCGAACCCGGAACCTCCAGAACGGTAGCCGAGCGTGCTGACCATTAATTACACTATGGAGGTGGATACTAGAGGTGGTGGTAATACCCTGCTGAAATAAATTTTCTCTTAACTCTGTATAAGATTTGTTGCGCTAACTGATAATCCATGATTGCATGCAATATAAAAGTTTAAACATACATTATATTTTATATGGTGTATATTTATATATTATATGATATACACATGTGAGTAGAAAGGAACTATCCAGACTTCCCCACATTGCATTGCACGGCTAACCCCAAAGTAGACGATTCCCGGGCAAACCATCAAAGAGACGGATTGACGGCTGGGAATCGACATCACAATTGGTCTTCTTCATCCTGGCTACATCCCAGCTTATTGTCCTTGTAGACTGCTGGGGTCAGCTCTCTTCGCCCTCAGGTTGTAGGTCCTTCTGTCCTGGATAACGTCACCTAGACCATGCTTTCGAATCATACTATCTTTCTGCATCACCCATGAATCTTAATCCCTCTTATGAACATGCCACAAGGCCTACATCAAGAAGTTGAAGAAGTATTTCAAATTTTATATGTTTTAAGTAGTCTAATATATTATTCAGTATTTTCGTTTTCGCCATATTTTTTCCCGAATTTGTTCCACGAAAATAATGTTTTTGATTTTTTTACCATAAAAAATATACTGCCGTAAAATACAGAATTCAATCATGAAGAATACTTTTATTTCTTTTAAGAAAAGAGAAATGTTTGTGTTTATTATTTACGCAAATATTTCAATTACATTTTAATTAAATTAAACACTTGAATAATCCACTGAATTGAGTTTTATTTTGATATTACGACTAGTTTCGAAAACGACAATTGTTTTCATCTTCTGGTACAAATTAAAACTAACTAGTTAGTTTTAATTTGTACCAGAAGATGAAAACAATTGTCGTTTTCGAAACTAGTCGTAATATCAAAATAAAACTCAATTCAGTGGATTATTCAAGTGTTTAATTTAATTAAAATAATCATTTCATTCCACAAAGTTAATGCCGAATCAATAAATAATATTTAAATTTCATACTATTTTTTCAGCCTAACTGGCTCATTATTAGAAATAGGTATCAAATTGTGGTAGAGCGGGTTCGAACCGAGAAACTCTGACTTAAGAGTCCGCGACACTAACCACGGGACCACAACCCGACACTTGATTCCTTTTGTTCATTTATTTAAGATATATAAACTTTATTCATTTATAAAATATTTTTCCTTTTTTGCTTACGTTTGTACATTACAAACTCAAATACATCCATAATAGAATCGACAGGATAACTGCCCTAGAATTTTTAGGACAGTTTAAAACATGCTCCCTAGTTTTTGTTTTTTTTATTAGTTTTTTAGAAAACTTCGATAACTTTATGGCTAATAAAAATTTTATTTCATTAATTGATTCGGCAGTCACTTTGTGGTAATATTTAATCATTTTTAAATTTGTATTTAACATGGTTATCTCAAAATAAACTGTAGAATTGTAATAATAACAAATCACACTATGACTGTGTAAATTCTTATACAGGTACAACTTCTCAAATATCTTACTCATAATCAAAGAACATGAATTATTCTTTTGAAACAATAATTTTCCGAGTTCATTAACCACTTAATAGTAGCAATTACACTTATAATAATAACTTAGAAAATTTAAAAAGAATTAATAAGAGTCATCCTAAATATCGCCTTTTTGAAACTTTTGTAAATCCATATATGTAAGTACAAAAAGAAACAATAATTGACAACATGACAGTGAATAAAGCCTTTCCTTAATGTCCATGATCTCACTTATAAAAACTGCTTCATCCCCGTCTCATCCTTCAACGTCCCACGACATTCATATTTAAGCTTTGACTTCATACATATCTCTCACTCCTTTCAACGTCATATATCGAAAAAAGTCAATTTTGAGTTTTACATGTTTTCGGAATACCCAAAAAATGTACCATATCCCAGCAAAAGCGGCATCTTTTTATCTTAATATTTACCCGCTGCAGGGCAGAAAGTGTTGTTTTTGCATTTTGGAGAAAAGGCGTTGTTTAATTATTACTTGAAATATACAAAATATTTTTCAAATGGAGAAAAAACATTCAGGTTTTACCTAAAAAGATCTGTTGCACAGTAAAAAGTTCAAAAAGTGGTTTGATATTTATTTTTAATACATTTAATTATATTTTTAAACTTTAAAAACAATCTCCTGAAAAATCAAGTTTTTTGATATATGACGTTATTGAAAGGAGTGAGCGATGTATGTTACTTAAAAAAAGATGTTGAATGAATCGAAACAGGTCTCATAAAATATTTTTACAAATAGTGGTATTTAACGAGATTTTTTTTTTTCATACATGAAATATACAGGAAATTCTAATTACAGACATAAGAAAAATAATCAGTATCGATGATAATTTTAATATTGTATTGGGCAACGTTACATTTACTTATTTTTATAAAATTTTGCAATGATAGTTGTGGCAGAATGAGGGTTGATCCCAGAACTCCTAATAACTAACTACGTTGTTTTTGTAAAATTAATCATATTTTTAATACCACGTCACCATTATTTGTTTTTATTATTATTTAAATAGTCTAACGGTATGATCTAATTTTTATGCATGTATATTTATTCAATATTGAATCATGCTGAAGATTCTGGGTTCAATTCACAATGGGAAAAATAAATATACGTGTTTTATCACTCTAATATTTATTTAATATAACCCTGGAACGTAGGACTGATTACCTTGCCTTCTTTAATATAATTAACAATCAACAAAACATTGCATCCATTTAATGCAGTGTCCTTTGTACTATTGGGTACGGGTAGTGGTATAAAAAAGCATATTTTAGGACACATCATCGAAATCTCCTACAATATTGTAATTATGCAATTTTCGTAAAAAAAATCAAATTAATGTTAATAATTTAGTAACAATTCGGAGTTGCATTCATAATTGGAGGGTCTCGTAAATGTTTTTCGTTGAAATTTCATTAAAAAATCAAAACTTTGTCATCTTATCATACGTTATCTAAGCCTTGAAAGCATTATTTGCTTTTCTAATTACTTCCTAAACTGCTACTACAATTTACTATTTTATTTAAGACGTAACTTTACATACACAATAACGGCATAAAATATTTCTAGTGCACTACAGGTTGTAATTCAATTTATATATTTTTTAATAAACTCAAGTATATGTTTCAAATATTCAATTATTATCAAATGATTAAACGCTTACTTGAATTACTATTGTTCAATCATTATTATCTCTTTTTTTTTTAAGAGAGATATTTGTGTATTTATTATTTACACAAATATTTCAATTTCAAACTTTTTCTGTAAGCCTGAGTGGCTCATTATTAGAAATAGGTATCAAACTGTGGTAGAGTGGGTTCGAACCGAGAAACTCTGACTTCTGAGTCCGCGACACTAATCACGGGACCACAACCCAACACTTCTATGTATATTGTATATTAAAGCATTGTTAACTTGGTAGTATGGCAATATAACACTCTTCTTATCATTCATCATTCGCGTTGTGTAATAACACTTTAATAAATACTTATTCGTGACTACCGGTTTCGGAATAATCACTCTATCATCAGGTCATTAATATAAAAAAAATTAGCTCACCAATAGATACAAATTATAAGCTAAAATAATAAAAATGATATTTTCTGGTGCTTCTCGTGCATGTGATTATAATCCAGGATTCGGACCTCACATACTAAAAAAAAGTTTCTGCTCAATAAATAGCTTCTTTTTATCTCACCAATAGATGTCTCTAGTGAAGTTCTAATGATTCAAGAACAAAATTTCGAAATTGGTTCATATATACATAGAACTTCCAACAATTTGAGTAGTGTGGTTGTCAATAATGGGTAGAATTGGTGAATGTTACACGTATGTAAAGTAATCACTTAAACCAGCCTATGACGGTCGTCAGCCCCGGAATGCCCAGACTTCCATATTCTTCTTCATCTTTGATGAGATATCAAAAAACAATATGGAAAGTAACTCCTAAAATTGGAGATAATCCAGCTTTGTGAAGAAGTGTTTGGACACACTCAAAATCACTATTGATATGAGCAAGGAAGGAGATAACTGTGTTTAGGTTGGGTTTAATTTTATGGGAAAAATATTAAAAATGGGACTTTGACTTAAGTTTATTTGATTGTTAATTATTTTTAATTTCTGTTTAACAGTTTTTTTTTTATTTCTAAAACTTCCAAATTCTTAATTTGACTAATTCTATTATAAAAATGTAAAATTTCTATCCCATCTTCAGAATTGAATGAATGATTATTTAACAAGATGTGGTCCGCGAATTCCGAAAAATTGTTATTTTTAAGACATCTCATATGTTCTTTTATTTTAATATAACATGAACGCGATGTTTTGCCCATATAAAAGCCTTTTATATAGGCAAAACATCGCGTTCATTTCACATTAGAACTTGAATCAATAGAAACATCTATTGGTGAGATGAAAAGAAGCTTTTTATTGAGCAGAAACTCTTGTATTAGTATTATTTTTTGACATCTCATCAAAGATGAAGAAGAATATGGAAGTCTGGGCATTTACGGGGCTGACGACCGTCATAGGCTGGTTGAAGTGATCACTTTACGCACGTGTAACATTCACCAATTCTACCCATTATTGACAACCACACTATTCAAATTCTTGGAAGTTCTATATATATGAACCAATTTAGAAACCTTGTTCTTGAATCACTAGAACTTCACTAGAGACATCTATTGGTGAGATGTAAAGAACCTTTTTATCAAGCAGAAACTCTTATATTAGTATGTGAGGTCTGAATCCTGGATTATAATCACACTCATGAGAAACGCTAGAAAATATTATTTTAATTTTTATTATTTAAGCTTATAATTTGACCAGATAATTTATTTACAACATTTTGAGTGGACACACTCAAAATCTTGTATTAGTATGTGAGGCAAAAAAAGCGTCAAAAATTCATTGTTTTATATTAATCACTGTGAATCAAACCCTTGCATCATACATCGACCATTTAATCACTAATGAAATAAATAAACCATCTGAAAACTATAATACATTACTTTTAATTTCTTTCTCTTCATAAACCATCCCATTTTGGTTTTCTTCGCCTTTCATAGTTGCACCTTATTATTTTAAATCACTTGAATTATTTCCGCGTAACACTCAAAACTCCATAAAAGTATTATAAAAATAAGGTCTTTACTTGGTTGCGACTTAAACAAAACTGGAAAACGTTACATTTTGTCACCCACTGCTTACACATATTATCATTCACAATAAACAAACAAATTCTTGAGTTAATAAAATTTGATATTAAGCAAATGAATTGATAAGTATAGTATGTACGTAGCGCTAGACAGTCAACTAAAATTATATTAAACAAACCAATCGGTTTTAAATGAAGTAATAATTATTGTTCATAATAAACAAGGCCGTGGCACTGGCTATTTAAAAATCCACTTTCTATAGACAAAAAAATAATACTACGTATTAAATTCAATTAAAAATTAAAGAAAACAATTTTAAAATCATTTTAATGTATTTATTATTCAAACATAATTCTATGCATGTGAAATTGTTGGTTCAAAAAAGGTGCCAAACTAAATATAATATTATTTAAAACATTTTGAATGTGTCCAAATACTTGTTCAAAAAATTTGGATTATCTCCGATTACATGAGTTATTTTCATATTATTTTTTGACATATCATCAAAGATGACTTCCATATTCTCTTCATCTTTGATGAGATGTCAAAAAAACAAAAAATATAATATTATTTATTGATTAGATCTTTGTGGAAGAATATTTTAATATTAAAATAAAACACTTTTAAAATAACACTTTTTAGTTTGTTATATAGACACGACTAGTTTCGAGAACTATTAATGTTGTATTTATTGTTTCGGCATCACTTTGTGGTAATACATGTGAAATCGTAAAAGAAAAACACAAAATAAATACCACTTGAATTGTATTTAATTTATTTTTACGACCATTTTCGGAAGCTTTGCTTACATCTTTTTGGTGTGAATATAGTTTATATTTAGACCTGAAGATGGAGGCATAGCTTCCAAAACTAGTCGTTAAATATAATAAATATAACTCAAGTGGTAAAAACAAGTGTTTTTCTTTTACAATAAATTTTGTCATAAACACGTGAAAATGCAAATTCCTGTCAAATGTAGTTGTAGAATCTTGTCCTGTTAACATTATTTAATTCAAAACTGATCATTTACAAGTATTTTTAGTATGTTTTTAATTCAGTACCAAACCAATATTAACAACGACAATTTGATCTGAATAAGTAGAGAAATGAATAATTTATTTGTAAGAATTATTATTTTAGAACATTTTGAGTGTGTCCAAATATGTACTTGTTCACAAATCTGAATATTCTCCAATTATGAAAGTTTTTTTTCATATTATTCTTTGACATCTCATCAAAGATGAAGAAGAATATTGAAGTCTGGACTTCTTTATCTTTGATGAGATGTCAAAAAATAATGTGAAAAATTATTATTTTCCTTATGAATATAAGCTTTAAAAGAAAATCATTTCTATTTTGCATTTTGATTTATAAAAATGTGTGTACATTTTTTATTCGATACCTCTAACATCAGAAACAACATGTCCAATGAACTTCAGATTTTTTATATACGAGTATATTTGTCCTGGCTTTAACTGGGTTTCCTTAAATGGACTCTGTGGGTAGCACTGTGGTCAAGATTTAAATAAAATATAATAAATTAAATTAAATATGTTGATATTTATACATAAATTTTTTCACGATAAATTACCAAAATATTTTAAGGATAAAGTTGTCTTAAACAAAAATTGTCATGAATATGCTACTAGACAAAAGGATAAAATAAGACTACCATTATTGAAAAGAGCTGAGTCGCAAAATTGCTTGATGTATAAGGGTTTAAAAATGTATGATGAGATGCCTGAATGTATGAAGAATGAAAAGTGTCTGAAAGAATTTAAAAATAAATGTCTAAGTTACTGTAAGGAAATGTAAATATATAAAGATGATGTAAATGTATGCAATAGTTTATATTAGTTTTAATATAAGCTAACTTAAGAAATAAAAAAAAATAAAAAATAAAATAAAAAAAAAATAAAAAATAAGATAGAAACAACCATTATTTCTCTGGAGCCAATGGAGATAAATTTATAAACTTAATATTGAATGTCATAAGCTTGTTTTATTATAAATGCCTATATTAAGCCCTATAAAAATAATCAAAAAGAATGGTTAGAACATGCTCAGGGAACAACATTATATTTAAGGACATACTGTTTAACCACAAATGGCCATGATAAGCCGCAACAAAAATTGCTTTGACTTTAATATTTCAAGAAAAAAAAGCCCTCAGAAGGCAATCCTGTCATTAAATTAAAATACGATTATAGCGGATAATATACATAATAAGGTAGACATTTAATGCAGTTCAGGGTATGTACCAATAAAATTAAAGACCGCGCTTACTTATTGCGTCTAAATTGATGAGATTTCATTTGAGATTTTTCATGTTATTAATATAATTTATGTATGTATGTATAAAGGCAAAAATAACATGATTCAAAGGCATGGCCTAGGTGAGTTGTCCAGGACAGAAGGCCCCATAACCTGAGGACGAGGAGAGCTGACCCCAGCAGTCTACAAGGACAATAAGCAGGGATGTAGCCAGGAAGATGTATGTAAAAAGGCAGGATGATTCTAAGGTTATGCCACAAATGAAGCTGTATAGTGCTTCGTGCTAAGGCATAGGATAAAGGAACGTAAAAGAAAAGTTTAATATTTGAATGAGGGTATAAAACATATCGCAATGAGAATTTGGAAGCAACAACCATTTTACATATGCAGACCACGAGAACCTAATTATTCAGTTCTATAAAAAAGCTTCTTTTCTTCTCACCAATAGATGTCTCTAGTGAAGTTCTAGTGATTCAAGAACAATGTTTCTGAATTGGTTCATATATATAGAACTTCCAAGAATTTGAGTAGTGTGGTTGTCAATAATGGGTAGAATTGGTGAATGTTACACCTGTATAATGTGATTATATTACCATACCATATTCTTCTTCATCTTTGATGAAATGTCAAAAAAATAATATACAGTTCTGTTTACGGTACTAGTACTCCATTGAATACTATCTTCGCTGATAAAGTTATAATAAAACAAAATAATAACCCTTCGTTCCTTCAACTAAGGGCGTGAATTCATAGAACCAGTGACTACCCAATCTTAGTTGGGTATATTTATCTTATAAGAACACAACCAGTGGAACCCTAAGTAGTGCATATCCTACTTATAGAATAATATAACAACTATATAGTTTTTTCCACATAAATTTTATTTGACCAGCAACTGGGTTTTGTCGTCACCGACATCATCAGACTTGTGATGACCAGTCTGATGATGTCGATTACGATGAAACAAATAAAAATTCATGTGGAAGAAGCTATACAATTGTCATTTTATTTGATAAAATGCAGTTCCACCAAGAAATGTCACTATAAATTTAAAAAAAAACATATCCTACTTTACTGCCTATATCTACTGACAGCCCTGATTAAAAACTCTGAGCACGCCACTGCCTTTAAGATCATCATAATTAGGTAATAATAATAGTTAAGTATTGTATAAACAAGAAATTATCGAATCAGTTTATTTTAAACAATGATATTATTAAATAATATTCTTAAATTTGTAATTTTCACCTCAGATATTTAAAAAGAACTCAAAGAAAAAATGGTGCGATAGTTAATCTTTCTCATGATAAAAATTATAACATCGCGTATACGTACCTACCGAGCTCTATGACCTAAATAATATTTTTCGTAGATAAATCACCCAACTTTGACCCACGATTTTTACCACGAGGACATCTTAATCGTTTTTTTTCATGTTTATAATTTTTACCTATTTAGTTAAAATTTTACAAACCGCCTTTTACAATAAGGTCCCATAAAACTTCGTTAAAAACGGGAAATTGAAAAATTGGGAAATTCAATGAATTTTGCACCCACCTTGATATGTTTTACTCCAATCTTTCAAAGTTTAAAGCTAAATTGTTCGAAATCTTACCTAAAAGGGTAATTCTACTCCCTGTCCTTTCCTTTTTTTCTTTTCCTCACTGTCATCTCCTTTTCTCTTTATCCCATCCTTGTCTCATGTCTCTTCTTATATGTAGACTTTTCTTATGCATAGTTGTGAAGAACTGTAATTGGTACTCATGATTTTTTTTTGTTTTCTGATTTATCATATATTGTAACTGTTGTTTTTCCTTCCAATAAAATATAATAAAAATTTTAAAAAAATTTAAAAAAACAAAATTAATTTCTTGGTTGGCACCACAATTTGCAGTCATTATTTCGTTAAAATCGCACGTGAACTTTCATAGTATCATCTTTATTTCTCGTTGACAGATGATGCTATAAATTATGAATTAAATTCTGGTTACGTGGGTTTTCCTCATTCCTATCCTAGCTTGTATTTACTTCAGAATTTCCAGCCATATACATCTTTAGTCAATAAGATAAAACCAACGCAACGGTAGAATTTCTGTCAAAATGAGAGATAGTGTAACATTATTTACATTAAACTGGTATTTCCAACTAAAAATATAAAAATTCAACTACGTGTATGTACTACCAAATGGGTGCTCATTTTAAGAAAATTTATGAAAATTCAGACAGGCACCGTGGCGTAGTTGGAAAGACGCCTGACTGCGAAACTGGCATCGCGGGTTCGATTATTGCCAATTGCAAAATGAATTCAAGAAAGATTTCTTTTCAATTGTTTTGGGTATTTGTGATGTATATTTTACATTATCCTTACTATCCTACCTGCAAACAAGCCTCGTAAAGTAGGGGCTTTGCGGATTATCGGATTATTCCTTTAATAAAAAAATTATACATTATTTTTTTACATCTCATCAAAGATGAAGAAGAGTATGGGCATTTACGGGGCTGACGACCGTAACAGGCTGGTTTGTAAATGCCCAGACTTCCATGTTATTCTTCACAAACTACAGATGTTTTCATCTACAGGTGATCACAAAAACGTTTTTGGTAACTCAATTAGTGGTTTAATACAAGTGTCTAATTTTTAATAATACACTGCTTTATTCATAATCATAATACACGAGGACATAACAAAATACATGTGGAGCCGATAAACACTACTTAATTTGGAGTAAGGTCCTATATAAAATAGAACCCATTCGGGAATCCAAAATAAATGATCTGAAAAAACACTTTATGGAAAGATATATAAGTATGTGGTGATTAGTCATATTTTCTTATTTTGATTTTACCTTGTGTTTTTTTTTAATTTTTTTCATTTGTTTATTTTAAATATGCTTCTTACCTTATGTATTTCTCAATTATTTCTTTTAAAAATGCTTCTTTTCCTATTAATATACCTGTTTATTGTTTTCATATTTTGCCATGTATTAGTTTTGGTTATTTTTTTTAATCTTTTGTTGTAACTTTATTATTTGTGTTCCAGTCTTGTTAACCTTAATCCCATGTCCCAAAATGAGAAATAGAAATTACTCATCGGGAAAATTATATATGTGACTTATATATGTAATTTGTTTAGAAAATAAATAAATAAATAAACACATAATGTCCGCCTCCTTAGTGTAATGGTCAGCACGCTCGGCTACCGTTCTGGAGGTCCCGGGTTCGATTCCCAGGGGGGTCAAATAAATATAGGTGATTTTTTCACTGTAATATTTATTCAATATTACCCTGGACTGGTACCTGAAGCGGAGGGCTGATTACCTTTCCTTCGTGTGTAAACGATCAAGATAACACTGCGTTTATATGAAGCAGTGCCCTATGCACCATTGGGGTGCGGATAAGGGTTTTATTATATTATTTTATTAATGTACAAAACTATTTCGACATTTTAATTAAATATAAGAGTCTACTAAGTTGTATTTTCTTAAAAAAAAACACATAAAAATTAATATTGTGTCAATTGTTTCGCCTAGTTATGGCATTTTCAAACGAATATTATAACTTGGCGAAACAATTGTCACAACATTAATTATCATGTGTTTTTTAAATAAAATACAACTAAGTAGACTCGTTTGATATAAAAATTAATACATAAATTAAAATGGAGTTCTTCACATTAAACGCCAAATCAATAAATAAAAACACACTCGTTTATAATGTTTTATATACATACAAAAATTTTCAAATATTACATGTTAATACCAAAAATATTTTATATCAAGTTATATTTAAGTAATATGGTATTTATTCATAATTATAAAACTAGAAATATGAACAAAATTAGATTACAAAACAATAAAAAACACATTTGAAAGATTGTCAATTTTTTTAAAGGATACCCTTGTCTGCATGTAGGATTCTAAGGATGGAGATTTAAAAAATACTTCACAAAAACCTAGACAATTGAAGTAAGCTTTCTTAAATTCATTTAATAATTTAAGGGAATTGAACCCTCGACACCAGTTCGCAGTCAAGCATCTATCCAACTACGCAATGGTAAAGGATTTTTCAAAAAATTATGCCAGAAGGTATATATAATGAAAGGAAATTAAATGATTTCAAAAAAATAAAAAATAAAAAATAAAATGTAAATGTATAAATATAAATATATATATATATATATATATATATATATATATATATATATATATATATATATATATATATATATATATATATATATATATATATATATATATATATATATATATATATATATATATATATATATATATATATATATATATATATATATATATATATATATATATATATATATATATATATATATATATATATATATATATATATATATATATATATATATATATATATATATATATATATATATATATATATATATATATATATATATATATATATATATATATATATATATATATATATATATATATAAATATATATATACATACATATATATATATATATTATTCTTCTTCTTCTTCGTAAACGGGATCGTCCCAAGGCTGTTTTTCTGCAGTTCCATATATTAAATAGAAAATGTTAGTAACAAAATATACTGCCGCCAAAATATAAAATATAGTATTCCATTGCGAAGGGTTCATCTGAAAATAAAAATAAAGCATATATTTTCATTTATTCATTATCATCATACACATAATTACAAATCATAGATTACTCTCACTGACTTTTCCCGTGCCGAGGGCACAGCGGGGTGTCGACTGGTTATACGAGTATATAATTTTATTTTTATTTTATATTATTTGTTCGGGAATAGTACAGCTTTACATTTGAAAAAGCATACAATAAAAAAATACATTAACAATAATAAACATTACATTACATTAAAAAATAGCTACATTAATAAAAATTAAGCCAATTAAACAATTCCACATTTATGTTATAATAACTATTAAAAACTTTTTTTATTTATTGGCAAAGCACCCAAAATTGGGTGATATATGACATTAAACTATTAAAAACATTAAGAGATAAAAAAAGTATAAAAAAGAAATGGGGTGTGTGTAGGAGGAAGAGATTAAAGGGTTAGGGTATGGTATAAAAAATAGAATTTGCAGGAAGGAAAAGGAAATGAGATGAATTAATGTAGTCGTTAAAGGATTTTTTATATTATCTAAACTTGCATCGATAATTTATGCGTTTTGCAAAAGACAAATTGATCGTCATCTGTCTCTTGTTTTAAGAATTTGAAGCAGAAAGCATTTCAAAAAGGTAATAACATCAATCCTGTGTATTTTTAAAACTTACCGAATCGGTAACAATGAATCCAACAATATTTGGAGCTATAAGTCCGAAAACATTAGCTATCATATTCGTCAATCCAAATAAAATCCCTGCGAAATTTGGTGACAAGTCCATGTGATTTATCTGCACAAAATAAAACAGTACTAATAGAATATTATATAATCAAATTCACAAAATGATTTATCCATTTTTTATTTATGTTTTACTTAGTAAATACCACTTTTTAAATAAATAGGAAATAGTGGCATTTAATAAGTAAAACTTTAATTAAAAATGGATACATTTTACCACAAAGTGACTGCAGAATCAATTACTAAAAAATATTTATATTTGTAGTACTGTAACTATATAAACAATTATAACATTTTGAGTGTGTCCAAATACTTGTTCATAAAAAAGGGTTATCTCCAATTATTTCAATTATATTATATTATTAAACCAGCCTATGACGGTCGTCAGCCCCGTAAATGCCCAGACTTCCATATTCTTCTCCATCTTTGATGAGGTGTCAAAAAATAACATGAACAATTAATACTAAAAGCGTAATCATAATATATCTTCGTTTGGTACAAACGTATTTTCTTTTTCTTTTTTATAATATTTAAAACTGACAAATTAATGAATTTAGCCCAACAATAGATGTAAATACGACTGAATTTAGCTCAGAATTTAGAAACACCCAAAAAGTGTAAATTTATTTCTACTGCAAGCACTTACTGAATTATTTAGATTTTTATATTGTCATGTTGTCGTGTGTGCGATATTCACATTTTGAAACGTGTAAAGCGAGCTAAACCAATAAGTTCAATGTATTTATGAGTTTTTGTAACTTTATTATATAATATTTCTTTAAAATAAAATGTTAATTTTTACCATTGATCCAGAGTTGACAGCACCGCTCAAACCAACGATAATAATTATGACAATAACAGCCAACATCGTCTCGTCGATTGGGATCAAACACAGAATCAGCAGGCATACAGCAGGGCATATAGTACCTGTAATATTTTTTTTGTTTGTTGAAATATATATTTTTTTCATTTGTAAATTTCACAGAACACTCACATTAATCCATTTATATTAACGAGTAATACAAAACAGGTATTTGTACCATTCCAGTTACAATATTTCACATTTCTAAGTTTAGTGAAAATACCTGGAAGAGGGACGAGAGGGAGGAAAAGGGGAAAAGGGAAAGATCAAAGCTCAAGTCAAAAAGCATTATATGATAATAGGATATACTATGATATGAATGCAGAATTACAATGTAAGCAATCTCAATGCTGACAATGTCAAGTGTAACATCGTATTCATCGTTGACCAATTTTGATGAATGATAAATATAGGACTTTTGTTTAGAGTTTGTTCTACTCTATTACTTTTTCCTCTTTGCGAGTCACAATCTGTGTGATGATTGGTTTTCTTCTGAAGGTCAGTTTCCACCCGTCTCAATTCTCCGCTCATCTCTTCAACTCGGCGTACCCGCTACAGCGCATGTCGAAGATAATTTGGTCTATGTAGTTTGAGCGGGGTCGTCTTCTGTAGTTTGTGCTTTCGCACGTGCTCTGCGCAATCGTAAGAAGCAGGTCTGGGTGTCTTATATTATCGCCTATCCATTTTGCTCTCTATTGTGTTACTTTATCTAGTAAGCATCAAGACTTCTCAGCCCTGCTTAATCCTCGTTGCTCCCTATATGTTCCCACCAATGAATCCCCTACATGCGCCTGTAGTACGACATCTCAAACGCCGCACCCGTTGTGCCTGCCCGATAGTCTACGATTCGCTTCCATATAACAGTATGCTCCAGAGTTTTCACTTAGTATTTTTTTTTGTTTTTAAACATACATTTTATAATATTCTAAAATCCAAGAAAAAATATACAGGATTTTCACTTTAATTTGGACATTTTAATAACCAAATTTGACGCCTTAAAAACCGAATTAGACTATTCAAAAAATCAAATAGGAAGTTTTACATCTCTGATTGGAAGTTTAAAAAATCGGACGTTATATTATATTTCATAAAACAGTTGAATATATTGAAAATCTCATCTGAAAACTTTAGTACAAATGACAGTGCGCTGCGCAGGTCTGCCATATTGATGAAAAACGCATTTGTTAGTTTTAAGAATAAATTATGTGGGCAGATATTCACACTGACGGTATTTATTGTTCTTATATAAATATATTTTTTAAAAATTAAAAATTATTAAATTTATTATTAAATGTCTAATTGAGTTGTAAAACGTTTAATTTGGTTTGTAAGGAGTCCAATTTGTTTTTCAAACTTCCAATTTGAAATGAAAAACCTGTATTATTGAAATAAGTTAAGTCAATTTAACAATTAGGCACCTATTGTATTGCTGACTTTCCTGACGTCGGAGACAGACATTATATTCTTGTTGACAACTAAATCTGCGATATAAGCTGAGGAGCATCCTACAATCCACATTGCTAGATAGGGCAAAGAGCTCAGCAAACCACTCTGAAAATATTATCAAAAGAAAACATTCAATTAAAATTACGAGTTTAACTATGAGAAGTCAAATAATATAAAATGACCAAACCCAAGGATGAATGTATATAAAGATGATGAAACTATAGAACAAGTTCATGAAATTAAATATGTGGGTGTATTATTGGATTCAAAATTAACCTTAAATACAAATTTTGAACATGTTTAAAAAAAATATCAAAAAAAAAATTATAAAACAATCATTATTCCACATACAGATTGCCAATAAGAAAAGAACTTAAGAAAAAAAGATATTATAAAATAGAAAAAATAAGAAAAGAACTGAACTGGTGGAAAGAATTGAAAAATAAATGTTATGTTTACTGTAAGAAGATGTATATATATATATATATATATATATATATATATATATATATATATATATATATATATATATATATATATATATATGTATATATGTATATATATATATATATATATATATATATATATATATATATATATATATGTATATATATATATATATATATATATATATATATATATATATATATATATATATGTATATATGTATATATATATATATATATATATATATATATATATATATATATATATATATATATATATATATATATATATATATATATATATATATATATATATATATTCATATATATATATATAGATATATATAAATATATATATATATATACATGTATATAATGTAAATTAAGTGTAAATAATAGTTGATATAAGCGTAATATAATTAAATAAATAAATAAAAAAATAAAATTATATTAAGTCTATGATTTAACCTTTTTCATGTCTATTCCGTGAAATTCCTTGAGATACATTGGAGTTTCAAGAAATAGCGTCAAAAATCCATAAGCAATTCCGACGTGTGATACGCAAACAGCAAACAATGGCATCGATGTGAAAATTGGCTTCCACGGCGTCAATATTTTTTTCTTGGTTTTGTCATCCAAATTCTATAAAAAAAATGCTGTTTATGACTAAAATTCATATGGAATACACTATCAGACCGCTTGAATCTGTCTGCGCAAACATTCTTCATCTCTTCTACTTTCATGCATCTCCTCATACACACCCTGACCGCTATCAAGTATTTGAAATACATACTTGATCATCTCAAGTTTTCCTGGGTCTTCATACCTTCTTTCTTTCGTTTTACCGTTTTTTCATCGCGCATTTTTTATTTATTTTTATTTATTTCAAAGATACATACATTTTTTTTGTTTTTTATTTTATGTATTTTAGCTCTTTAAGCATGGCCTGTGTTGAGCCGAAATACTTCCATGTTAATACAATTTTTTGTTATTACTTTTATTTGTTTTTTTTTTATTATTAGACTTTGTCCGCCTCCGCAGTGTAATGGTCAGCATGCTCGCCTACCGTTCTGGAGGTCCCGGGTTCGATTCCCAGGGGGGTTTAATAAATATAAGTGATTTTTTAACTGTAATATTTATTCAATATTACACTGGACTGGTACCTGAAGTGGAAGGCTGATCACCTTTCCTTCATGTGTAAACGATCGAGATAACACTGCGTTTATATGAAGCAGTGCCCTATGCACCATTGGGGTGCGGTAAGGGATTTCTTATTATTATTAGATTATAAAAATTGCATTGAATGTATACAATAACAATTTACAGTATAAAGGTTTTACAATAAAGTAATTACACCTGGACTTTAATTTATTCACTTTCTACCTTGTCCCTTCCAACGAGAAGCAACCATCGATGGACACTGTTCTTAAAGACATGATCACTGCTGGAATTTTTAATGGTTACGGGCAGCAAATTAAATATCTTTGGCGCAAGGATTTGAAAAGTTTTTTCATTCGTTCCACATGTCGAAATTATCTCCACACACCTTTAATTAGATGATGCTTACCTCAGCCTTGCATTCTTTCCTTATTTCACCATTCGAACATCTATTATACATCGTTTAGCGGCACATCACAGAGATCGCATTCTGACTCTATCCAGTCTACTTTCATCCTTCTTTTACCAACTCACCAAAACTCTTTATTTTTATTCATTTAACTTTTCATCTAAAAACGATAGCGATTTTTACACACTTCTGCATTTTTTTGTTATTTATTATCTTATAAATGAAAACACTAGTTTTTTTTAAGTGGTAAAAAACTAGTGTTTTTAAAAAAAACAGTTTTTTTAAACAACACTATTTTTTTCCCACTCTAGTGGTAAAAAAACAGTGTTTTCATTTACAATTTTATGTTTTACCACAAAATGAATAAAATATTTGTTATCCTTATTGAAATTTAGTTTCTAATTAAAAACAATTGAGGTCGTAGAAAAAACTTCATAATTAAAATATAAATGTATATATATATATATATATATATATATATATATATATATATATATATATATATATATATATATATATATATATATATATTTATATATATGTATATATATATTTTTATATATATATATATATATATATATATATATATATATATATATATATATATATATATATATATATATATATATATATATATATATATATATATATATATATATATATATTTATTTATTTATTTATAAAACTTACTTCTTTTTCATCATATTTTCCAAGAGAGTGTTCTATGTACAGTCTTTCTTCTTCGGATATAAATTTGTGCTGACTAGGGCTATCAGCTCCCAAATACATCCACACGAGTGACATACACGTAGAAATAATCCCAAATACGTAGAATAGTGCTGGCCAGCCGTAGGTGCTGGCGGAAATATACCCAGATACCGGCATGGCAAGCACTGTTCCAAGCGGTGGACCTACAACGAAAGTGCAGTACAATCAGCCGTATTTTGTAATAAACGAAACATGAGTTTAATTAAATTAACCGTTTAGTTTTTGAGCGGTTTTTACAGCTCAAAAACTAAACGGTTAATTTAATTAAACTCATGTTTTTGTTATTACAAAATACGGCTGATTTTACTGCACGTCAATTAAGAAAAATCGTGAAAATAACAACTGAAGAAAATCCGTTTCAATGTTTTCAATAACAAGGCGAAAGCTAGTTAATCCTCTGTGTTTGGCTTCATGTTCATGAAAATGTTTAGAATTGGCCTCTGCCATTTTCGAAACATATTTTTAGATAATTTATCTATCTATTTAAGCAATTATAAAAAACGGTTTTTTGATATTCTGATTCAGGACACACCATTAATTAATGACATATAATTTATGTATTATAAGTCTAGTAAGTTGTATTTTATTGTTAAAAAAATACATAGAAATCAATTTTGTGACAATTGTTTAGCGTAGTCATGGTATTTTCAAACGAATCAATATTTATTTTTATATGTTTTTTAACAATAAAATACAACTTAGTAGACTCAAAAAAACATTGTTTGATTTAACATTTAATACATAAATTAAAATGAAGTTTTATAAATTAATTGCCAAATCTATAAATAAGGACATCTATTTTGGGAACGAAACAATGACAGATTTTCTCAAATACAAGTTTTAACTTTTGGCATGTTTTGGTTGGTAAATGTAGCATTAATAATTTTCAAATATTTGTATATGTCGCTCACTCCTTTCAACAACGTCATATATCAAAAATCGTCAATATTCAGTTGTGCTTGTTTTCGGAATGCTTAGAAAATGTACTATATCCAAGCAAAAGTGGCATATTTATAACTTAATATTTACCCGCTACAGGGCAGAAAGTGTTATTTTTGTATTTTGAAGAAAATGTATTGTTTTATTTTTTTTTTGATATACTAAATATTTTTCAAATGGAGAAAAAACATTCAGGTTTTACCTAAAAAGATCTGTTGCACAGTAAAAAGTTCAATAAGTGGCTTGATATTTATTTTTAATACATTTCATTATATTTTTAAACTTTATAAACGATCTCCTGAAAAATCAAGTTTTTTGATTTATGACGTTGTTGAAAGGAGTGAGCGATGTGATGGATCAATCAATTTAAGTAAAAAATAAAATTAAATCTCACCAGCATAAACAAGATTGGTAAGACGCCCCCTTTCGTTTGCAGGAGCCCATTTTCCAAGCAAAGTATTGAGAGAGGGGAAAATGCACCCTTGCGTCAACCCCTGGATTATTCTGATTGCCAACAGAGCTTTCCATTCCCCCTTAATGTAAAAATAAAATATCATGATAACACTTATTACATAGATTTTTATTTCCAAATATATTTTATTATTTTAATTGACCAGTGACCGGGTTTCGACGCTACCAACAGCATTAAACCAATGTCGGTAACAACGAAACCCGGTTACTGGTGAAATAAAACATACGTGAAAAAAACTGTATAGTTGCAATTTATATATGTATAATATGTATGGTATTTTCGCCTTTTTGCCTACGAAGCGGCGCTGGAAGATGCTTGGTTAGTTTTTTTACATTTTTGGTACATTTTGATTCCGTCGATTTTGTTTCGATTATTTTGTAAAACAAATCAGTGAAAATTCACATATTATGTTACACCATATATCGAGAAAGCTTCAAGCAATGAAAAAAAATCCAGGTATTTGAAATCACCCATATAAAATTTAATTATGGCAAAATAATAAATTATTTGATTATATAATATTTTAAATAATCCATTTATTATATATTTCACTCTTGACCGTTCGTTAAAATAATTTAATATTTTGTTTATTTATTTATTGTACTGTAAATAAAATATAAATCATGATACAGAAATACTTAAATACGGTATAATATTACCCCACTAATAAAACGTACTGCTTGTATTGAATGAGATCGCTTTATAAACAAGTTTTCAGACTTAATTTAAGATTTTAAAAAAAGGTTAATCAAAAGACTTATATAGTTGTGAACAGTTGTGAACTTTTGTAAATGATTTACTCGTATATTATTTCAGATCATAAGTTTTCATAATCAACATGAGATCAGTAATGATTATATGTATATTAATGTAAACTATATACATATATTTATATCTTTGTAATGTAAGGAACATCATGCTGATTATCGCATATGAAATCTCTCTGTAACACTTGAAACTAATGCATGGAATTATACGCAAAACGTACTCGTAAAAACAAAAAGTTTCCTTTGATAAGCATAATAATAAATAATATAAACTAACTTTTAATAAAAATAAATTAACTTATTATATTCACATGTAATTATTATTTAATAAACAACCACATTTGTTTAAATTACCTACTACATTTGTGCATATTCTCATGATATATATTGAAATATTTCAATTCAATACTATTTTCATGGAAATCTTAATGGCTTGTGTTTGAGAATAGAAACCAAGTTGCGGTAGAGTGAAAGTCGAACCGAGAACCTTTGAATCAACTACTTTTCTTAGTCATATTTTGATTAATCAATATGTGATTAAAAGCTTCTTTCAAAAAACTTCTTTCGATATTAATAAATAGAACGAAACAAATGTAAAAAATTCTGCTTACCAGGGATACAGCAATCGGAACGACAAGGCATAGTAACCCATTTATACCCAACGCTCCAAACAATAGTCGTTTTCCACCAATCTTAGTTGCCAGGACACCAGCAGGGAACTGTAGTACTAAGTAACCAAGGAAGAATGATGATAGTACAAAGTTCTGTACACGCTTGTCCCATGCATAAAACTGAAGAAAAAAAATCGTTTGATTTACCTTTTTTACTAAAATTACAAGTATGATAAATACTTCCAACCCATATCTCCACCCAATGGTGCATAGAGTATTACATTTTATTGACGCAGCGTTTGTTATCTTAATCATTAATTACACAGTAAGGCGATCAGTCCTGCCCTTCGAACGCCGGTAATATTTACTAAACGTGGATAAATTAAACTAATATTTCACTCATTCCTATGGGTATGGATCCCGGGACCTTCAGCATGATAAACGAAAACATGTATGTGAATGTATATACATATTTAAATATAGGTAACAAGTTTTAAATTCTGTAACTTATAGTTTTAACAGTCAAAACATCATTCAGGCTTTACAAGTTACGAGTTTTGGGTTTTACTTATTTTACGAAAATACTTTTATTACTATTATAGTACGAGTCATAGTAAACCGAATGATGGAAAAGTAGCATAAGAACGATGGATTTTCATTTTTTTGACATTTTCTAGTCCTTTTTTAATAAGTATACAAATGCACGTTTTTATGGAATCGATATTCTCCAAAACGCGAGTAGAAATATTTAAATTGATTTATCACCATTTTGTGTTAAATGTTTCGTGGACGTTGTCATCTCTAAATTTGGCGATCAATTCACCCAATTTAACTGTATTGCATTTTTTGTGCTATCTGGAAATCAACAAGGAGGAAGGATGGTCAAGACCCTCTGCACAGAGCAAAAGAAATTGAAGATGATCTGAAAATCAATCTCTGGCCGATCTAAAAGCCAATATTCTTTTATGGTATTTCGACAAAAACACTGTTCCTCGACAATAAAAAATAAGTCGACTCTCGAGTGACCATTTCGCTCACTCCTTTCAAGAACGTCATAAATCAAAAAAACTTGATTTTTCAGGAGAACGTTTTTAAAGTTTAAAAATATAATACAATGAATTAAAAATTATTTAGTTCATTGAACTTTTAACTGTGCAACAGATCATTTTAGGTAAAACCTGAAGGTTTTTTCTCCATTTGAAAAATATTTGGTATATTTAAAAATAATAATTAAACAATACCTTTTCTCCAAAATGTAAAAACAACACTTTCTGCCCTGTAACGGGTAAATATTAAGTTAAAAATATGCCGCTTTTGCTGGGATATAGTACATTTTCTGGGAATTCCGAAAACATGCACAACTGAAAGTTGACAATTTTCGACTTATGACGTTCTTGAAAGAAGAGAGCGATTTGTCGGATTAAAATTTTCATACCTAAATAAAGCATATGGTAATAATGTCCATAAAATACATCTAATCAATTTTCAACAAACAAATCACTCATTTCTCAATGGCTCCCCCATATGATAAAATTTAAATAAATAATTCACCTTGACATTATTATTCTCCGAAGTTCTTCCAGTCATGGCCACTATGGCGATGCTCATCATGGATCGAATGCAGTAAGCCAACAGTAAACATAAAAACATCAGGCAAGCTTGAAAGTGCCTGACTCCAATCCCAAGTTCTTCAAGATGAAAAAAACAGTTACGTAGTGTTTATTGATATCCTAATATCATCCAACTATATGTCGAAAGTCTAGTAAATACTTGGGCTTGTATTAATCCTTGAGATATCAATAAAATATTATGCATTAAAATATCATATTTTATTTAAATTTACATACAAAAATCCATTTATATAACAAATTTATACAGAATCATACTTAAACCCTTACCATAACTTATATGTATTTATTATTTAATATACTGCTTAAATTAACTCAGTTTAAACTCATTTTGTCTGAAATTTTTTGCTTTGTATATAACATAGAATTTTGTATAGCCTCACACCAGTCTGATGATGTCGATAACGACGAAACCCGGTCACTGGTCAATTAAAATATATGTAAAAAAAAACTAAAGAGTTGTTATTATATTATACCGATAAAAAAATTAATCCACCTTTGTATGTGTGGTGAAATACAACATTTGGGAACAAAAACGACACACTCAAATTATACATTTAAATAAATGAAAAAATATATATAATATACCTATACATATATATATATATATATATATATATATATATATATATATATATATATATATATATATATATATATATATATATATATATATATATATATATATATATATATATATATATATATATATATATATATATACCTTTGATTGGTTCATCCACGATATTATACTCATATTTTTTACTATCAGCGTCTCTAGGCATGTTTTAAAAAATATTAATGTGATGCTTGGCGATCACCGGAGAAATTTCCCCCACAGACGAACGAATTTGAGTGGTCGCCATGTTATTATATTACATAAGTATAGTGTTCTATCTACAATGTAGGAAGAGTTTACGGAGATAACGATATCAGATTGAGAGACATACTTAGTGGATGGTGAGCCTGTATCAGTAGAGAAGGCCCGGATTCAGGTTTCTGATAAAAAGGTTAGTTTTACTTATCACCTGTCGTTGAAAACAATTGTAATTTTCGAAACTATTCGCGTGTAATGAAATAAAATTCAAAAATAGGTTTTGTACAAGTATTTTTTTTTAATTTAAATTTAAATTAAAGTTCACCTTTCCTATTATGGATGAGAATGGTGGTTCCTCCTATTACACGCGGTGGATAGCCTTTCTTCATTTGCAATCACCCTATACCTTCTCTGAGCTCCCGGGTATGCAACGATCCGAGGGACACCAGCCTCAGGAATCATTGTGTCATCGCTTCATCTTATTCCGAACTTTTCCATGCGATAGTTGGAACTTCAGGAAAACAGACATTAAAAAGAAAACTCCGATGCACAAATGCTGTAATTGATAAAAAATAACAAAATCATGATATTAAAGATATATATTCAACCATTAAATAAATGGAATTTTTTAAAAATGCAGGACTTTTTATATAGAATCTGTTTGTTATATTTCAAAACTAGTATATTTCACTGATTATTTGATAATTCCTTCCTGTAATTTCAAAGTAAACGTGTTTATCACATTATCACGTTTTTATACAAATATAATTATTGATCATAAATCAAGTGTGATAACAATAAGTTGGTAGTACGTAAATTGCATACAATATACAATACGTATAAATTTATAATACTCAAAATGCTTCATAATAGCGGTGCAGTAATATATTTTACCTTGATTTTTTTTAAAAAACTAAAATATATTATCGTTCTTTATATCAAAAGCAATAGAGATGAAAGAAACCCAAGAATAAGTTATGCGGAAAGAAAAGAGCAAAGGCAGGCGTCGTGTCGTATAAAAATAAGTAAGAATGTCGTTATTCTTGATACGTCACACTTTTTGAACGTATGAAATTATCCGTCGAGTAGACATAAGTAAGTACCTACTATTTTAATCCTGGTAACACCAGTTAGTGACGTTTGTCAAATGACAAGTAAAATCTCGGCTGTTTTTCTTGTATGAATGTTTTATTTATGCGTATAAATGTGTCAATCGCAGTTTGAGAAGTAGTATTAACACTTTTTTCTAATGTCGATGATGGAGAAGATTAGTGATCAAATTGGATATTTAGTATTGACGGAAGACGGAGCCGTCATCGAATCGGGCGGCGAGCTCGAGAATGACGAGCGCGTAGCCAACATCATCATCGGACTCGTCACGCTATCGAACAGGCGAGTTATCATCAATCAAAATAGTTCATAATATATTTTATCTTATGTATTATGGTATTGAACCGACGTGTCTTCAAGCTTACTTTTATAAGGACACGTTTAAACTTTGAGCAATGACGTGAGAACGGAGGTAGGAATTCTGTCCGTGGTGATTTATCTCAGAATTTCAAGATTAATTTACATAGAATTCATCATTAACCAATGAGTGTACCATGTTTATGTGATAAATCTTTAACATTATCACCTTTTGTGCAGGTATTATTTATTTGTTTGTATCATAATATTTACTTTTTCTTCATTATGTAAACATTATACTGTATTTGTTTTTTTTTTTAATCCTCCATTTTGTAATAAATTATATTGTTATTCAAGTAGAATTAAATAATCATTCCGAAAAAAATATCCAAGTAAAATTATAAAATTACTAATATTTTTTACATATAAATCTGTTTCTCTTTCCAGGGTGGACCGAGTTGCCTTCCCCTCCAATGAGTCCTTCAAGAAGATATCAATCACCTACGACGACCACTGCTTCATAATATGCATGTCAAACAAGAAAATACATATTGTGAAAAAAATGCTGAGTAACATTATAGATCAGGGCGATAATATCGCAGTTAATGCCTAATCTTACAATTTTATAAATCAATCAGTCAAAATGGCTCGAAACTTACTGCAGAGCAGCGTTGAAAACGCCTCGTTTAATATAGTGTTTCAAGTTTTGTTCAGATGTTTGACGTTTATAATCAATGCGTGGGTCCTACGACACGTCGGCCACGCCGTTATCGGGATTATGAATGTAAGACTACTGCTTCTGGAAAGCTCCATCTTGTTCTTGAGTCGGGAGCCCTTTCTCCGGGCGTGCATCGGCCACAAAGATGGACCGTCATGGCCGCAAGTCATTAACCAGATGTGGCTCTGTGTTCCCATCAGTGTAATCTTCTCTTTACTATTCGGTTACATCTGGCTGTTTGTGCTCACTTTAGGCCTTCCCGAATACCAATCGCAATACACTTTCGGATGTTGGAGCATAGCCGTGTCTTGTATAATAGAATTGGCGTCGGCCAGTATAGCGCTAGTCGCGCAAATATTCTGTTTCGTTAAACTCAGAGTAGCCCTCGATACTTTTCATTTGCTAATAAGAACCTTAACATTTTTATCAATTTTAATTTATGATACAAACAAAGCTCTGATTGCATTTTCCATAGCGCAAGTATTTAGCGCCGTTACGATAACTATAAGTTATTACGTTTTCTTTCATTGGTATATTAAAAATATGAATATTTACAAGAGCACTAAAGAGATCAAAAAGAAAGACTTGAAATTTTCTTCGTATTTTGAGCACATGGAAGACTTTCCATTCACCTCGTTGTGGGATTTCTTTCCCAAAAAAATAGGTCAATTAAACAATTTATTCGATAAGCAACTTTGTACATTGACCCTCAGTTTTGCTAAGCAAGGGTTTGTTAAGCAATTACTAACCGAAGGTGAAAAATACGTCATGTCTGTCAGTCCAGTTTTGTCATTCAGCGAACAAGCGACGTATGATGTGGTCAATAATTTGGGAAGCCTCGCGGCCCGCTTTATATTCAGACCTATAGAGGAAAGCGGATATTTTTACTTCACTCAAATGATCGATAGGAACACCGAGATAGCGAAGCAAGAGAAAATAAAGGTGTCTGAATCGTGTACAGTCCTCTCGCAACTGTGCCGAGTTGTGACATCCATAGGTCTAATAGTTCTAGTCTTTGGCCAAAGTTACGCTCAAACTTTGCTCTTGCTATACGGCGGGGAAGGGTTCGTGGGAACCGGCTTACCAGTATTGTTGATGAGGTGTCATTGTTTAGCTATTATACTCTTAGCGATTAATGGAGTAACCGAATGTTATAGTTTTGCCACGATGACCAGCGAGCAACTAGATAGATATAATTATCTCATGGTTTTCTTTTCTATAAGTTTCTTAGTTTTGTCATACGTTCTCACGAACCTGCTGGGTCCTGTAGGTTTTATTTTATCCAATTGCATCAACATGTTGGCTCGTATTCTGCACAGCACCTACTTTATAAGGAGCAAGTTTAAGCTGACCCAGCACAAGCCGCTAGACGGTCTGTGGGTCGGGAAGATATTTGGAGGAGCTCTGATAGTTGCAGGTATCGCGTGTAAAGCCTCGGAAGTTAGAATATCTCCACATTCCCAATTTTTCCACATACTCTTTGGTGGAGTTATTTTATTAATAGTACTTTGCGCTTGGGCTTATGAAAATAGGCCCTTGTTAGATTTACTGTATAAGAAGTATCGTAAAAAACAGGAATAACATTTGGTTAATTTATACTAATCTCGAGTTCAGCGTTTACCCACTGCAAATTTATTTAGTATGTAAATAAATAATATGTTAATATCAGAAGACAGTTTATCTTTCTTTGCTACAAACTTTTTTTCACCCGTATGTTTCTTTCTGAGATAAGCATTGATTATTTTTGAAAAATCTCTGTAATGAAATACACTATACAATACAATACATAAAATAGTCTTTATTTTTCATGACTTGTTTTGGAAATGAGTTCCATTTTCAAGATTTTGTGAGTATTTTTCAAAAATATCGAATTGCCAGTTGAATAATGTGTTTTCCCTTTTCACCAACATATTGTTATTATTAATAAAATTACAAAAGCTATCGTTTGCTTTTTATTCTCCAATTATTTCTCAACCAAAGTGATATTATGTATTCTTCATTATTTTTCAGTGACATTTGTACTCATGTGAGGTGTAAATACATCGCTGCCACCATTTTTTGCCATATTCATTATATATGAACAAAATCCAGTAAACAGTAAAACATAATATAGTTAACATCGCAGAGAAGTATTTTGTTGATCTACTGTGTAGTGATTTTTGATTAATCAAACCTTACAAGATCTTCTCAAAACAACTTATTTAACGATTTGAAAACTTGAATATGTATCAAAAAAAGCACTCTTCTCTGTTTGTTCTCGGAAAATTCTCCGATATTTTGGAAATGTCGTTCACCACACTAAAGATGCCAATCCGAAGGGGCTCTCATATAATGTTGGAAGAATGGAGGGGAAAAGGGTCGAAAGAAGAAAGTCTCACATTCTACTGTGGTCTACATAGTTTTACGATGGAGATCTGACAAATCTAATGCTGCTGGGAGGTCACAAACCTTAGCCCCAAGGGACACAAGAAGATACTAAAATATCTAACAGCCTTTACAGATTGCTATTAATGCATTTCAGACGGGTATTTGTTACGCTTGCGGACCGCTGGCGACAGGATTTGATAATTATGTACATATAATTAAGACCTTAACAAAGAGATTGGGAAATAATAATCATATTAAAACATTGGATAATTACTTCTTTTCTGCCTTTAAAATAATGCCAGCGCAGAAGGTGAAAATACCCTTCCCGTCTTTAAGCATCAATCGACCGAACAGGTAGAAATACCTTTCCCGTCCGAAGTGTGTTAACATAAACTACACGCGTGTAGATTGCATAAAGTTTGTAAATAAATGTAACAAAATGATTTGGCACATGGCACAGTAGGGTAATGGTTCATTGATTACTTTTATGATTAAATTCTTATTTTATTCCAATATCAGGTTTTTTTTAATTAACAGAATAATTTTTAACCTTTCCCTTCCGGTGCTAAAATAAAACGTGCGTCTCGGTGTTGGGTAGTCGCTACACAATAAAAAATTAGCAATTTTAAATCAGAAAAATACGGACATTCATAGCTAATCCCCTTAATTAATCATAATTGAAGTAAAAAATTACAATTAGATAGATTTATTTGCTGAAAACATTAAAAAACCATCTGGCAACGCTCACGGAACAAGAATAGGTCCACTCATGTCGAAAGCTCAAGAGCAACTACCGGTTGCTCGCTATCTAGCCAGAGAACATTGAGCTCTGAACTCCTCACGCTTGCACAGTGCAAGTATGCAAGAGTGAGATGCGAATATAGTGTCGCGGTTCCCGTACACCCTTCACGCGCTGTTTATACGCGAATTTGTTTCCGATATTCACAAAACACCTCCAATGTACCCGATAAATTCTGATTATTATTAATATTATTTTTTAAATCAATGTGTAAATATGTTATGGAGGAATACCTAAAATCTTAGCCTTGTATTTACTATATTTATAGAGATATTATGGTTATTAGAAGCAATGTGTACTAGGTACACAACACCGGCAAGGAAGGGTTAAAGATGGTGGCGTTTTGCATCTAACATTTGACATTAGATGCAAATTCTGACAGTGATAAGCTAAAAATATTTGAATAATGAAAATAAAAGATATTTATGGTATTAAAAAAATATATTTAAATATAAAACAATAAAACAATCAGCGCCAGATTGACAGCTATATAATTTTGAGTTGATACAATTTTCTGTAAGGTTGCCAAAAGGTGTGGGCATATATTTTTTTTAATATTACGCCCACCAACCAAATCTTGATTAGTATATGAGAACCTTGTTATTGCTGATTTTAAGTTTGTGGTTCATAATTGCATCTGAGATATAAGGGTTTGAAATTATGCAAGTGTTTACTGTGACTTACTTTATAGTAAAATATATAATGATGAGTATATAATTATTGTTATATCAATCTCTGTTCAAACAGTTGCAAAGAAAAAAAGGGTAAATTTACCGATTGCTATTTCAAATGTAATCACGGAGTACTTTGAAAATAACTTAATAATACCTGTTTTAGTTATATAAATTTCTTTATATAAAATTCTAATCTTTAAGAAGTATCAGACAAGAATTAAAGGTAAGATTGGATTAAGAATCAGGTTTTTCTTCCGATTCAGGGTTGTCAAATTTGTGCAATGATTTTCTCCAAATGGTTATTAGAGCATCCCACGATCTCCGGCTGTACTTCAAATGCTTGTTGGGGGTTTTCGGATGCTCACGAGTTCGAGTATGTCTAAAAATAAAAAGAAAACGAAATTGAATTATTGATTTTTTTTATTTCTTGATTTATCTATTGCATCATCCCATAAGTAATATGTATAGTATTTTTCACATTGAATCGAATTCAATGTGAAAAATACGAAACTCCACACATTTTTTTAACGCTATTTTAAAATAACAGCAAAAAAATTAACAATAATAATCAAACAAAAAATACACAAAATATTGTCCTTATGAATTATTCAATACTAAACAACATTTGACCATTTGGATTTCAAACGTCTGTAGATTAAGAAATGAACTGTTTCTAGATCAAATTTTTACTATGGAAGAGAAATAGATTCTTATCACTGTTTGCGGGAAACGCTTAAAAACATCTTTTACTTGTGATTAGTATACTGAGGGTCAGGCGGCAGATTGTCCAAGTATGATTAGGGTCGGGGTTGATTTAAAAACCGCCTGATAACAATGTGTTGATAAGAAGTCAAGGAAGAATGCAAAGGAGCTTGGTATATTTTCAGGTCTAAACTGAAAAAAATTGACTACCAGTAAATTGTAACATTCAAATTAAGATGAAAAGCAGTTATTGACAAATAGCAGAAAACATATTTTGTGATAAAATCGTGAAATATTAAACCAATTATTTATATTTAATATTTAAAAGTATGATTTTAAAAAAACTGCGTAGCTTGCGGGACAACCTTGTTGGTGTTTATTTATTTTTTCCATAATTTACTAATATTTTTTAAGATGAATATTTGTGTTATTATATACACATATCAGTTTCATACTATTTTCATAGGCCTATGTGGCCCATTATCAAAAATATGAATCAAGTTGTGATAGAGCGGGAATCTAGAAACACTAACCGCAGAACCACAACCCGAGAAAAGATTTTAGATACGATATATGATAAAGTGAATTTATTGCTCTTTGAGCCAGGATGTTTGTCGGAAACCTCAAACCCGGGTGCTCTTATTGTTGGCCGCGGCCATTATCTATCTGTGCTCATCACTGTGACTACTAACGCCCTCTATCGTTGACAAAACCAACCCTTCTTTGCAGGGGAGCCAACAATTTTTTATATTTGTAAAAAATGTTTATATCTATCAAGTTTGTCACATTTCGCTCACTCCTTTCAACAACGTCATATTTAAAAAAACTTGAGTTTTCAGGAGATCGTTTTTAAAGTTTAAAAATATAATACAATGTATTAAAAATAAATATAAAGCCACTTATTGAACTTTTTACTGTGCAACAGATCTTTTTAGGTAAAACCTGAATGTTTTTTCTCCATTTGAAAAATATTAAGTATATTTTTTTTAAATAATTAAACAATACCTTTTCTTCAAAATTCAAAAACAACACTTTCTGTACTGTAGCGGGTAAATATTAAGTTAAAAATATGCCGCTTTTGCTGGGATATAGTATATTTTCTGGGCATTCGGAAAACATGCACAACTGAAAATTTACGATTTTTGATTTATGACGTTCTTGAAAGGAGTGATCGATATGACAGGTAAATATGAGGACCAGTGATGAACATCGTCCCTCAATTTCAATATTATTTAAACGCATTATCTCTCGTGCACATAAAATGTAAGCGTATTTTAGAAATATAAAAGACATACTTTGGTACAAGGCGTACGTAATTATCATATCCAATGGTATTTTTTCCAAAGTCAATCTGCTTTTGCCTTCTCTCAAGAGTGGCTGGATTTGTCTCAGACTCTAGAGAAGTGATGCTTCCTCCGGAAGACTTTCTGCAATGAAATTATCATTTATTTATTCAATTATTATCACTTTTTACAATACATATATGCTTTTTTTGTAGAACATCTCACTAGGCAGAATCCGTGATGAGATGTTGAATTCAATTCAATTCAATTTATTCAATAATTAATATATACATTACAAACTAAAATTTAAGGAGTGCACATTACAAACTAACATTTAAAGATCGAAATAAAATAAAAATTGTAAAATATTATATAATTTTTTTTGGTCAAAAATTACTCAGAAACTCAGGGTCAGGGTACTTTAATGAGCGCTTCATGGTTCAAATTGTTAAGATCCAGCAACCAGATATGCGTTTTGTTTATTTCCTTACCTTAACTTTTTGGCATAATTTGAATTCGCTACATTTTGATCATTGTTTTCTTCATGATCGGAATTACTGCGTGATCCATGAAAGTTATTAGTTCTTTTGGCATTCCTCTCATCGTCCCTGTATCCAGATTGTGGATTATCATTTCTGAATGGCTTCTGTGGGGTCTTGTACTCTGAAAAAAAAAGATACATAACAATGTCTTCAAAGCTGTGATTCCTAGCATTTTAACTGCTGATACGCATTAATATGATGATACCTGGCATTCAGCGATTTTTGAAATAAAAAAAATTACACACATTATATCATAATTATCCCAAGGGATGTCTGCATGTTCTGATATTGACATATTTAAAATCATTCGGACTTGACAAGTCAAATGAATATCATTTTGCATGGATGGAATCACAAGAGCAGAAACATAAACTGAATTACTACATGTTTATTTATTGATTTAGCGTTTAATTTGTAGAACTCCATTTTAATTTACGTATTAATTTTTAAATCAAACACAGATTTTTTGAGTCTACTAAGTTGTATTTTAGTAACAAAAACACATTATAAATTAATATTGTGACAATTGTATCGCCTAGTTATGGCATTTTCAAACGAATGTGAAGATCAAATGGACTGATGGTTCTTATGTAGCTATACAATTCTATGTAACAGTTTTAACACGTGCAGCCATAATTTATGGGAGACAACAGTAGCTAATGGGGGATGTAGGTACGTACCCTCATATTTATTTTCTAGGAAAGGAAGAATTTATTGACATGGCATTTTTTTTGAGAATAAATGTTTTAGTAATATTATTTTTAAGATTTTTTTTCTAAAACAATCTTAAAATGTGCATTTAAGAATAACTAGCACATTCCAGTAAGACACTCAAATCACAATTAACACACTTTATGGTAGCATTTATAGAACTACAAGAACCAAAACACATCAACCAAAACCTAACACGTACCTCTTTTTGTCAAAAAAAACTTTGATTAATATGCAATAAAGTTGTACAACATGTTTCCATTATCCTTAAAGTCAACAAAAAAGTAAACTAAATATAAAAGAGCTATTCATAAATAGATAATGGAAGCGGGTAGATCTGAAAAATATTGCATCATTTGGCCATATCGAATTTGATTGCGTGTCACAATTTTATTTCATACAGCTTTATCCATTAATATTGTAAAATGTGCCCTCGGCACGGGAAAACTCAGTTCGGACACATTATTACAATTTGTAAATATCGCTCAATCATTTCAACAACGTTATGTATCAAAAATTGACAATTTTCAGTTGTGCATAATTTTGAAATGCTTAGAAAATGTACTATATTCCAGCAAAAGCGGCATATTTTTAACTTAATGTTGTTTTTGAATTTTGAATAAAAGTTATTGTTTCATTATTTTTTTAAATATACTTAATGTTTTTCAAATTGAGAAAAACATTCAGGTTTCATATTTTTTTTAGGTTTTACCTAAAAAGATCCGTTGCAGAGTAAAACGTTCAATAAGTGGCTTGACCTTTATTTTCAATACATTTCATTAAAATTTTAAATTTTAAAAACGATTCCTGAAAAATCAAGTTTTTTGATTTATGACGTTCTTGAAAGGAGTGAGCAATATGCACAAATTTTATTTTTTTGTAAAAATTTTACCTGTAGGAATAGCTGTTTCATCATCTTCGCAGTCTTCATGGGGTTTATAGTAATTTTGAGGACGTTCCGGATAGTCGTCTGCCCAATTTTTAGGTATTTCTCTTACGGGAATTGCCGCTGCCGCAGCCTCCATCTGACGCCGGGCATTCTGACGGCGAGTGAAGACAGTTTCCTGGAAAACCACCATACTAATTAAATTTCTCAAACCAACCTATCTTATCAATCTAAGCACCTTCTTCTTTTGAACATATAACTCATAATACATATTTGCAAATTTCTTAATTTTCATCTTTTAGATTTTGTTTTCTGTTAAAATCAAATATTTGTAGTTTATATTAGCACTTCTAATTTTATTTTATTTTTGATATCTATTGTATCCTTGCCAGTGCCCTTTTATTATAACCTAAAATAAAATGTATACCCACATACAGGCCATGCCTTTGTGGGATCTTTTTTCGTATGAATATTATATATTTTTTGTACTTTTAATAACAATATATTGTGAAATGCAAGAATTTAAAATAAAGAAGAAAAAAACTGGCACGAGTTGTAAACCCAAACTTCCATATTCTCCTTCATCTATGTTGAGATGCCAAAATCGTATTATTAACATAATTCGGGCCGCTGGTGACGGGATTTTATAATTATGTACATATCATGGGTATACAGGCAAAATAAAAACTCTAAAATCCTTGTTTGAATAATCCCTGTTATTCAAAGCTATTAGCCTGAGTAAAATAGCCGCTATTGAACATAAAGCTGAATTTACTTTTAAAACCACATAAACATGATATTTCAAACTACTTGCTGTATTTTGCCAGTTTATAGAATGTTCAAAACTTCATAATACTGCATCATCAGTCGAAATTGCATATTTTCGAGTTAATTTTTTTTGCTAGTATACCCAGGACATGGTTAAGACCTTAACAAAGAGATTGGTATATGATAAGGATAATTCCTTTTTTTCTAACTTTGAAACAAGGCCGGCGCAGACGGTAAAAATACCCCTCCCGTCATTAAGCATCAATCGACCGAATGGGTAGAAATATCTTTCGTGTCCGAAGTATGTTAATATATGTAAATAATTTATACATCGCTGGTTAAATGCTAAAGAGTCAAAATGCAAAAAAAAAATAAACTCTTCCATTTCCGGGATGATTCTATCGTTAGAAATGTCCATGGGTGTCTTTTTCGAATATGAAAATGTTGACGATTTAGAAACCATTTTTGAGTTTTTTTTTTTCAATTGCATTGTGTCCATTTGGCATTTAACCAGCAATATGTTAGTTTTTTGTTGTTCAATATTTTTTACTTGTTTAATTTATTATAATAATAATAATAATAATACCCTAAAATGCACCCCAATGGCGCATAGGGCACTGTGTCATATAAACGCAGTGTTATCTTGATCATTTACACATGAAGGAAAGGTGATCAGCCCTCTGCTTCAGGTACCAGTCCATGGTAATATTGAACAAATATTACAGTGAAAAAATCACTTGTATTTATTTTACCCCCCTTGGGAATCGAACCTGGGACTTCCAGAACGGTAGCCGAGCGTGCTGACCATTACACTACGGACGCGGACATTAATTTATAATAGTGTACATGATGACAAATAACTCTAATAACAGTTCATTGGAACTTCGAAGTACTTATATATGCTTTAAGGTTTTAAATCTTTAAAAAATATATATATATTTTTCCAAACTCTACATAATATGCTGAAGTACTATTGTTAATACCTATTGAGTTGGATTTCTTATTTTTATCATTGGTGGATAACACTTTACTGTTCTTAAAGCGATCTGCATACATGTCGACGGTCCCTACGTAAAGTACTCTATCTGCAAATCTGTTATTTTAGAGGAGAGAGCTTGGAAGATTTTTTCAACATATTTTTTTTTATTAATTAACAGTTTTATCTGAAATTCTAACCTATTATTATCTATTCAAAATCACAATAAAATAATGTATTAAATCGTTTTGAAACTTTCTCCTTTGCCAAAATTAAGTAGTTAGCATTTTAGGAGTTCAGTTCCTTTCGAAAATTCAATGTAGATAGCGTCTTATACGCCTGAAAACTAGGCGTCATTTATTATAATTTTTTTGTTTGTTTATATTTGTAGATAACGGTCAGCTGATAACACCAAATGTCTCAAAATTGACAAAAATGTAGTTAGAGGACTTTACGTAGGGCACGTCGATGTATTGTCCTACCATCCTATCTAAGTACTTTATTAACCTGTGCTATGTGAAATGAGTACTCTCACATCCTCAGACCATTCTATCATATTTTTAATTTTGATAAAACCATCCAACCAATGAAATACTGAAATATGACCTTATTGACAAAATAATAAAAATATATATAATGAAACACAGTAAGCAATGCTTTTTTTCATTCAAACCCTTATCCGCACCCAAATGGTGCATAGGGCACTGCATCATATAAACGCAGTATTATCTTGATCGTAAACACATGCAGGAAAGGTGGTCAGCCCTCTGCTTTTTTATGGTAATATTAGAACAAACCTAACTTCTATCATTTAACATAGTGATATATTTATATATATATTTTTTTATATATTTTTTTCAATTCCGATAACATTCAAATGCATTTATCTCAGCTTGGCAATTGGTGGGTTGGATAGTTTCTGCCTAAAGGTGGAGACTGACCAGAGCATTTCGTCGTAACATAACGTCGTAACATTGCTCGCGGCGAGCATCACCGAGCATCCGAAACTATGGATAACGCTATAACTGAGTTTCCAAATGGATGTGAGCTTTTTAGAACCATTTGACAATTCTTTTGCATGACAATCATGCATGACTTAACTAACTCAATGAGCATACATTTGCCATTGGATCAATGATTAGTAACTTCATTCATCTTTTTGAGGTACCGGGTTCAGTATCCGACCGTCCATGAACTGGAAGACCCTGTTGTGTAAGGAATGAAACCAGTCAAGAATGTATAGAAGTTCACATCATTCAACAAACTTTGGATGTAACAGACAAAAATCCCATCAAACATAAAAAAATAAAAAATAAAATTTTTAGCGGTCATAATAATCACAAATTATGTCTCAAAACTTCAAAAGTGCAAACAGAACTTGATTCCCTTTTCAAAGCAAGATTGCCTAAAGCGACCGCAAGTATATCAATCAGCAATGTCACTTCTTGGCGAGTGTCCAGAGGACAATACGTAAAATTTGGTTTGTGTTTTATATTGTTTATTTATATCTAAATACATTTTTTTTTTATTTATTTTAAACCTGTTTTTAAATAACCGACTTTCGGCTTTGATGATCACCCCCTCCCCCCAATTAGTTTGTTATATTGAGGTTTTACTGCATACATATCTTCTTCTGACCCTAATCTGCACACAATAGTGCAAAGAGCACTGCATCGTATAAAAGTGTTATCTTGATTTCTACATATATGATGGTGAGGTGATCAATCCTGCGCTTTAGGTAGGAATATGAAGCTTAAGAATATCTTAGAATGTATTCCTAATATACAACAAATAAGATTGATAAATAAATGCTACTTTTTCGGTTACCGTTAACACATTGTTGGCGGGCGGTTTTTTCATCAACCCCATCCCTAATTAGTATACTAATTAGGGTTGTATACTCATCACAAGTAACCACAAACCCAACTCCGATCTGTACAATGTTTTTTGGCGTTTTACGCTGTACCAAAAATAAGAAAATAGAACGCTTATAAGCTTCTCCCGCTCTCTATCAACAGTAGGTGAAAGACATTATTAAGCGTTTCCCGCAAACAATGTATTGAGATGGTATTTGTTACTTTTTATTTTATTCAAATAGTCAAATATGGAGCTAGAAATATGCTAATTTGTGCACTGATAGCTTTGAATGATTAAATTAAAAAACCAAATTAAGTAATGCTATCTTTTAACCCATCCGCATATCAGTTTTTTTTTTCATAGTATGTATACAAATACACAAATTGAATGTGTCCCCACAAGTCAAAAAGTTGCCCCGCCCGGAGGGGGGGTGATATTGTTTGTCAAACAATGAGGCGCTAATATTTTGCACCTGGTAAAACGACAACAAACATAGAAATAATCTTTAAATGCAGAAAAAGGTACCACACACTAAACAGTTTGATTTTTGTAGTACAAATCAGTTCGACAAATCATAACGCTAGCGTGTGACTCATACTTTGAAGCATCAAAGGCGTTCAAATTCAACTGAGTTATAAAAATTAACTATCTCATATAATTATAACTTTTACTGTTTTAATATAACGGCATTAACTATTAATATGGTACATTAACTATTATGCACATATTTTATCGAGTGTCTAGATCAGAAATGTGATACATGAACAAGAAAACTTGAAAAAAATTTAAAAAACTTGAAAGGTTAAACATAATAATAGTAAGAGAATAACCTATATTTTATGACTTGCACTACGTACCCTTGGTGGATATTGGGAAACGGCTGGGTTAATTATACGACTGACGAACATTCCTTCCGTAGGACTTTCACAAAGGTCGATGATCTCGTCAACTTTGGGCGTGTTCGATTCGCCTTCCAGTTGACTTATTCTACTTGCCATCGCCTTGACCACAGACAGGAGTTCAGACGTTTTGGCCGAAATTCTGATCTTATGGATACTCGAGATGTGATTGAATGGATCCTGAATGTCCTGGTGGATAGCCCCGATTATATTTTCTACTTGCGATACGTAACTCTCGGCTGTAATGGTATTGCCGTCCATTTTTTTATTAAATGGAGTCGAATTTATTCCTTATTAGCGCCTGGATTTCTGCAATACCAAATTTTTTAATGCCTCTTTACTAATTATAATAATTTTTATTTTGCACCTGTAATATTTCTTATGGTGGGGACTGAACGGAGCATTTTGTCGTAACGTAAAGTCATAACATCGCTCGCGGCGAGCATCAGCGAGCAGCTCGCTGTACTGACTATACAAATGCTCGCAACGTAACGTGTTACATTACGACGAAATGGCTCCGGTCAGTCCCTACCATTAGATATAATACACATGACATACGTGAAGAAGTTCAGGATAAAGAACGTTAACGCTATATGGGAAATATATAAGAGTACATATAGAAAAAACTGCAGCAAACAAATAACTGCATATCCAGTCCAAGAAATGTCATCAGCATCATCAAATACATTGCACAAGATCCAAGAATCTGGAGCGTAGGACTGATCACCTAATTTCCATATAATCAACGATCAAGCTGACACCATGTCGATCCTATGCGGTGCACTGTACACCATTGGTCATCATATATAAATACGTATAATACTACATTTATATAATTTAAAACTAAATAAATAAATAATAAGGCAAAAAGAAACACATATCACAAAATCCAACTCAATAAGTTTATGTTATTTAGTATTTAAATAAGTATATAAAAACACTGTCCTATGTACAAAATGGATATCTTTAGTCAAGGCAATTATATACTGACCAAATAGCCAAAAGTAGACTTATATCTATCAAATAGTTGTATCGCTCACCGAAATACATTCACACAAATAGCTGTACAGTATGACAAACATCTGTGGAGTCGGTGAAGATGCCACAATATGGATGGTAATATATAAATGCATTTAAAAAAGTCAGTTCTTCTTCTGACAACCTTTCAAGGTAAGTATATCATGTATACCGGGTTGATAACTGTTTTCTATTTATTTAAATTAATAACTTCTAAAGAAATCTATCAAGTACACAGCGACATAAATTTTCATAAACCCTTATATAAGAAACCCGAGCTTCAATCATTTGCCAATCTCCCGTTAAAGTATTAAGTGTAAAGGTGGTATTTACACAAGGCTAAATTTTAAGGCAAATTTGCTAAAAGCCAAGCCAATATTGACTTCATGTATTTAGGCATTCTGAGACAGTAGAATGTCTTCTAGCAAATTTTCCAAATTTGAATGAGAATGTTTTCTCAGCTTAATGGAATGGCTTAGTGGACTGGGATCACAACTGCGAAGAATGGAGAAGTGGGGCAAATGGAGAGCCGGCATTTTATTAGTATTTTTGAGAGAAATCACCATTAAAACTCTTGGTATTTTGATATTTTTAAGTGGGCAAAGGAGCTACCCAAGAACAAATTTGTAGGGGCACAAATTTTCAAGAAAACAACAAAAAAGCCAATCAATTTGTCCCACAAACGGCAGATGAACCCCTCGTTTCATTGTGGTTTCCCGGCTGCGACACAAATTCGCAAGAATAGAAAATAAATTTGGTCTCCTTTTGTCCGTATAGACACTTCTATTAATCATATTTGATAAATCAAAAGTTTGATGTTTCTTACCTTGTTAAAAAAAAGTAAGAAACACGTGAAAACACGGCAGTTATTATTCGTAAACAATATAGCTTCACTTACCACGGGTTGTCCAGAGCTTGCCATTTTAAAAAAGAATATTAGCCAAACTCGTGAAGGAAATTGTCTTAAGCGAGCTCTAACCTCGAGAATTTGGCATAAAAAACACCCTTACTGCGGACCACAGATCATCAAGAGCACTAATTTGTAAGAAAACACCGTTGAACTTGGATAATACTGCCAATTACTTAATTTCGACAGCAAATAACGCTGCTCGACCACACGGGAAAATGATGTTGATAAACGTCACGCAAACAGCGCGCCAAAAGATAGCAGAATACCATACTTAACCAGAGAATAAATAAAAAAATCACAAACAACTAAGTAGGTACTTGCAAATAAATACATTGAAATGTAGATTATCCTAACCAATAACCAAATGTTCAAGAGGAAGGAAGAATGTATAATTACAATACTTTATGTGTAGAAACTATGTTTATTTTCCCTTTGTAAATTTACTCTCACGAATCAAATGGGTTTTGTGGGTTAGATTATTGATTATGAAATAAGTAAAAGTATTAAATTTAATGTCGCAAGTAAGTACTTTTCCAATTTATGCATTATAGTAAAATGAAATAAAAACTTCTCTACACAACATTACAATTCACAGAAATTCTCAAAATCTGTAGTTTATATATTTTTCTTGTGGATTATCATATAAGGTTATAAGTTCAATACACAAATGTACAATTACATAATGATGGAATTTCACAAATTCTCATTTATGTGTATTTGATGTAAATTTATATATTAATGTCTTTTTATGTTCAGTTTACACACCTTTTTCATAGAGTAAGCCTTTTTTGTATGGTTTTTTATTTTGTTTTTATTTTCATCGACCCTACCATACCATTTAAATATGAGGGTGTTGATAATAGGGTGTCATAATTAATATTATATTTAAAAAAAGCCAAAAAAAAAAGATTTTCTAACAAAATAATGTTTATATTTAACCGAGTGTTAAAATTACTTCAAAATGACCTAGAATATGATGAAAGTATTTTAAAAAAATGGTATTAAACAATACACCTTTTAAGGGGTATGTGCTTTTATACTCTCTTTGTCTTGTATAAAATCTTAAATATCAATAGTTTCATCTTATTTTTTTTTATGTAAAAAATGGCTTATAGAAATTCAATTCAGTTAGTTGACAACTTATTTCATATTTACTTACATATGTATTGTTTTTAAAAGTTGGTACCGTTTCGTCAAAACAAATGAGTAAAAGTTCCTTCTCTCGACAATTCCTCGCTTCTAACATGAAATCCATCAACAGAGTACATATACTCCACGATAACATACTAGATAGGTTGCAAGTTTTGAGATTATCGTTCTTGTGGAAGAGGTTATGGATGACTTTACGAATGCTTTGTTGAATTTCTTACCAATGAGATATTGACAGTTGCAAACCATCTTATGCCATTAAAAAAGTGATAACAGCCTTTTCTTATGCTCCTAGCACAAATTTTATGTATGTAGGTATTAAGAATTATTAAACGATACATACACGTTCGGAAATTTGGTATACATACCAACCGACATACGTAATCGCGTGTTTTTATTTGTCTTTTTCAGCTTTAGTCGAGGATTATTTGTACTTTAAATCCAAGACACCAATGAAAAAAAAATATTTCAAAGTTTAGTAATATAACATTCTATCCTCTCTGCTTTCTGGAGAAAAACGGTATAGTACTTACTTTCATAAGTATGTATTTATTTAGACGCAAAGTATTGGAAATAAATTGTTTTCAATTTATCCGCCCAGGTGTACCAATTATGCCACTTTATTTTTCAAGTAAGCGACAAAAAAACTTCCCGCTTAAACACAAAATTCCACATTCCGATCGTACATATTTTCCTATTTTTTAAAAAGAATTGCAAGCAGTTTAGAACGGGGTCACAATTCGAATAAACCATTTAAACTTAATTAATTATTTTACTCATTGGTTGGAATCAATAATGGGGTCGGTTTTAAAAGCAGAAAAAATGTAAGCTTACGTTCGCATTAGAGTTTGCGTATGATTGAGGATATGTTTCTTTAGTTGACACTGTCAACTAAACATCTGAGAAATGATATAATTTTAATGTCCGGAAAAAAACAGGCTCCTTGGAATTGTCGAGGTCATGTTCATTCTTCAGTTTCAATGCATAAATCACACTCCAAGCATTTAGTATAAGACTCACCCAGATAAAAATGTTACAAATATTTTCGAACGACTGACCAACATTGAAAAAATAATAAACGCAGCCCCCATAAAAAATCATAGATACCTACTTTACTTTTCCGTTCAAGTACGTCGACTGTCAAATTTAAATTTACGAGTGAAATTTGTCGGTTCTCTTTTTATTTTATTTTTCCCGGGCGGTTCGTATTTTTCGTTATAGTGTCTGTTTTATTAAAATTATTGATCTTTACATACATTTTTTGTAATTTTGTGCGTTATAAATTGTGGTTATATTTGTGTGGTTATAAATTGGTTTTCAAAATTATTTTTATATTCAATATAGTGTAGTGTCTTTGTATAAATTTTGATCGAAAGGATTGTTGCAATTTGAGAAATGGCAATGAAAAGGTGAGTAAGTATGTTTAATATAATTTAATTTTTTAAAATTATTTGTAGTTTGCATTATAATGTGGTAATTTTTTATATTATCTAGTAAAACCACAACGTTTTATGAGCAATGCATTTCGTGAGCCATCTTGTCCTTAATATTTATTCGATATCGACTTTTTTATAGAAATATTTTAACTTTGTGTTATTGGCACCGATGTCAAATTTTCACGCGGCGGACCTGTGAATTTAAACATATATCGGTACCTACCTCCTAAAACCTACAGGTCTTTTTTCATTAGTTCAATTTTAAAAAATCATAAAATAATAATTGGACTGATAAAATCATATTCGAATTTCTTTCGACGGACATGCAATCTGTGGGGATCACCGAGGCAACACATGTAAAGAATGTAGTGACAACTAGCGTGTTTCTCAATTTTTTACCAATATTATATATTCGTATTTTATATAAAGTTCTCAAAAAGCATGTTGCACTTATTTTCTAAATGTTTTTAGAAAGGGTTTTTTTTGTGGTATGTTAGTTTTTCTTAATACGGGACTGTCGTACATTTTATCTACAGAAATGCTTTTATAATTTTAATCCAAATAAAATACTCAAACTAACTAACTAACCATCACGCCGCTTCCCCGCAGGGGTAGGCAGAGAGAATAGAACGCCACACCACTCTGTCTTTGCAAACATTCTTCGCCTCTTCCACGTTCATGCATCTTCTCATACATACCCGCCGATTGTTACGACTCCTAACCTGACCACTTTCAAGTATTTGGCATACCTGATCGTGCCACGTTTTTCTCGGTCTTCCTCTGCTCTTTTTTCCACTTACATTCGCCTCATAAATTTGTTTTACCGTTCTTTCCTCACTCATTCGTTCTACATGTCCAAACCATCTCAACACACCTTTCTTAATTTTATCGATAATGCTTATCTCAGCTTTGCATTCCTTCCTTATTTCACTATTCGCACATCTATCATACATCGTTTTGTCGCACATTCTTCTGAGAGATCGCATTTCGACTGCATTCAGTTTACTTTCATCCTTCTTTTGCCAACTCCATGTTTCACTTCCATACATTAGGGTTGGAACCAGGACTCCGTTGTGCACTGCCAGTTTAGCTTATCTTATCATCTTTTGTAAAAAGCCCCGTAAATGCCCAGACTTCCATATTCTTCTTCATCTTTGATGAGATGTCAAAAAATAATTTAATATAGATTCGTCGTATTTTGGGAGTCAGAATTGGGATTTGAAATAAAAGAAAAGGTTTATTTATGATAACGATATCAACTTGTTTATTGATGCGTGAAAGAAGCCATGTTTATAATGTAAGTCACACATACTTAAATGGTAATATCGGTAGAGATTCCACCAGGGTGAGATAAGATAAAAACTCCGGTGAAGTTGTGGTGTTGGGTGTGTCTCATAGTACAACCGAGAGTTCTTCCCCCATCCTCTCTGATAGAATCCCTGATCCTCCATTACACCTGTCAACCTGTCACGTTTTGCTCGCGTATGATAAATACATTTAAGTTTCAACAGAAAAAAATATTTATAAAATAATAAATTGTATATAAATTAACATTAAAGTATTAAATAAATTAACCGTTCGACAAGATCTAAAAACCCAGGCATCCCTCGTGTTTTTTTCACATACGTCACTATTTGTTGGTTTAAATTAGGCTTATATTTATCTTGTTCTGTACAAAGCCTCGGTTTTGATGTTTTAAATATTAAATAGATTTAAATGTTGAGTGATGTTTAGAAGTCGATTTCGGGGTTTAGGTCGAACCTGGGTGGAAATGCCATGCCATCCAGCTGGGGACGTGCTCCGTGTCGTTGAGGCTGAAACACGATCGGAAAAACATTAGTATACATGGCGGCACCTCGCTCATCTGATCCGATCAAAACACTCTGAAAACTTGGCTTTGGTATACATGCTGGATACAGGATGCTGTTGGTTTTGTAAATAAGGAACAACATATATAGCAATCACTATCAAACTAAAGAACTAAAAACTGTATTAAATCACTTTTTTTAACACAGGACACCACATTTGTCTGCATGTATCATAACTTTTATATGGTTTTCGCACGTTTCTTTGTGCTTTTGTAAAAAAATCTGAACCCCAAGACAAAACTAGTGTCATTTAAAATGACTTACAACTTTTGTTTGGTTATTCCAACGCGGAAAGGAGTCCGCGCTTCGTAGGCTAAAGTGTAATAAAATAAAAATAAATCACTTAGATCCAGAGGAAAGAAAAGAAGAAATTGTTAAACATGTTTGAAATCAAATGTGACTGCTTACCGCTGGGCTTGCTCCTCTGGCGGCAGATCCGGCGCGTCCCTTCGCGCGGAACTTGCTAATGGCCTGTTCAGCCAGGTCGGCTCTCTCCTCCGCCTCTTCCAACTCTTGTTGTGCCTTGCGGAATTTCGCAAGGTTAAGAGCGGCAATTTCTTCGGCTTCCTCGATCTGCCTCTTGTAGGTCTTGATCTTCTGCTGCAGCTTGTCTACGAGATCCTGCATGCGCTCGTGGTTCTTGCGGTCTTCTTCGGCCTGGAAGCTAAGCTCCTTGATGCGGCGTTCTGATTTGCGGAGGTTCTTCTGAGCATCAGCATGTCGCCTCTGCTCACCGTCCAATTCGTTCTCCAACTCTCTGACGCGCTGTTCCAGTTTCTGGATTGCCTTCTTTCCTCCCTTAAGGGCATTGGCTTCGGCTTCATCTAACCTTACCTGCAGCTCCTTAATTTGGGTTTCGAGGGCTTTCCTAAGTTTCTCTTGGGTCTGGGCATGATCTTGTTCTGCTCTAAGTTCATCAGCCAATCTTGCGGCATCAACCATAGCCTTCTTCGCCTTTTCTTCGGAGTTCTTGGCCTCGTTCAGAAGCTCATCAAGATCTGAGTGGAGGGTCTGGAGTTCAGCTTCGAGTTTCCTCTTGGCTGCGGATACTGAAGCGTTCTGGGCAGCGAGTTCGTTAAGCTGTTCATGGGCATCTCCCAATTCCTGCTCAGCCTGGCGACGACCACGGTCAGCCTGTTCCAAGAGTGTGCGGGATTCTTCAAGTTCGTTCTGAAGAGCGTTGGCACGACGTTCGGAGATTCCAAGCTGTTCCCTGGCATCATCGCGAGCGCGCTGTTCTTCCTCGAGGGCGGTCTGGACATCCTTGAGCTGTTGTTGGTAACGTTTGATGTTCTTCTGGGCTTCAGCGTTGGCCTGAAATGATGAAATGGTAAATTTATATTTTTTGATATTTTAGATTTGTAATATATTCATTGATGCGACTAATGTGCGGAAGAATTACCTTGTTGGCGTGGTCCAAAGCAATTTCGAGTTCATTGATGTCAGCTTCGAGCTTCTTCTTCATGCGCAGCGCCTCAGCCTTACCCTTGGCTTCGGCTTCGAGGGAAGCTTGCATTGAGTCCAGAGCGCGCTGGTGATTCTTGCGGGTGTTTTCGAACTCTTCTTCCTTCTCCTGGATCCTGCGGTCGATTTCCTGGCGAACCTGGGACAGTTCAAGTTGGGAGCGGAGAACCTTGTTCTCTTCCTGTTCCAGAGCTGATTCAGCCTCCTCAAGAGCGGCCTGGAGTTCATCTTTCTCGGCCTCAAGGCGCTTCCTGGCCTTCTCAATTTCGTGAATGTTGCGTCCACCCTCACCGATCTGGTCGAGCAAGTCCTTGACTTCATCAGCCAAGTTCTTGTTTTCACGACGGACGGCTTCAAGCTGCTCCTGTCCTTCTTCATAAGCTCCCTTAAGACGGAACAGTTCAGTGGAGTAGTTGCGGCATTCCTTCTGGCTAGCATCAAGCTCGGCAGCCAAGTCATCAACCTTGAGTTTCCATTCTCCAATGATCTTGTCGAACGCCTTTTGCTTCTTCTCAGCGGCGTTGGCAATGGCTGTAGCACGGTCAACCTCCAGCTGCAAGTCCTCGACTTCGGTAGCGAGGCGCTGCTTGGTCTTTTCGAGGGCCAGGCACTTGACGTTGAGTGATTCGATGGTCTCTTCAGCCTCAGCCAGGCGAGCTTGGAGCTTGCGCTTGGCTTCCTCAAGTTCTTCAGAGCGAGCCAATCCTTCGGACTCGTACTTGGAGCGCCACAGTTGAGCTTCGGCGTTAGCCTTGCTGAGCTGGCGCTGAATGTCAGCCTTGCCTTCGGCTTCTTCTTCCACTTGTTCGCGGATGTTGTCCAGGTCGTGTTCCAAGTTGCGGAATTTGCCAAGGAGGGTAGCGCGTTCCTAAAATAAATATTAAAAATAATTAATTTTCATTATATTATAGATTCATAAAAAAACAATTTCGTTTTTTTGAACAATTAAAGTAACGTACCCTGCCTTCCTCATCGGCCAGCCTCTTGGTATCTTCAAGCTGAGTGGTGAGGGAAACCTTGATCTTGGAAAGCTGAGACACCTGTGACTCGGCTTCCTCCAATTGACGGAGGAGGTCTGAGTTCTCAATGGACAGCTTCTTCTTGGCGGCATCGAAGTCATTCAGGGTGCGGTTGGTCTCATCCAACTTTCCTTGCACTTCGTTCAGTTGGTGCTGCAGCTGCTTGGCCATCTTCTCTTGGGCAGCCTGCACATCGATTAAAAAAACAGTTATACATTGGCGGTAAAATTGTGGTTATTTAAAAGTTTAATTTTATTTCATATTTCACGCTTGAAAAGGTATTTGATAACGCATTAATTTTACAAACAAATACAACACATATTATTTTTAATATTAAATATACTTACTTAGTTGTTTTTTTATTGGTTTTACTTTGCTTACTTGTTTGAGTTAATATTTTTAATCATCGATAAGAAAAAACTATATCATCTGCATTCATATTAGTATTTTTTTGTAATATAACATATAATTAGGTTTTATTAGTCAAACAATTATGTTTAAAATGCTGATTTGATTATTAAATGAATGATAAGTCAATGAATGATGTGGCATATTGGCAGTTGTGTGCAGGTAAATCAGATCTATTGTCTAAAAGCTGAAAAAAGGCCGCGCATTGTTAAGCTGCTATCTTTTTTTGTCTCGAGTGTACCTTCTCATTGGACAGGTGATCGATTCCAGCGCGAACGTCGTTCAATTCACCAAAGTATTGGGCGCGTTCCTTTTCAGCCCTAGGGACAAATGAATATAAAATAAACTACGAGTAAGTGTATTTTTGTTTGTTGTGGTTTGTGAGATTCCTGCCGTGTACTGTTGGTTACAAGTTAAAACGGACGAATACTGGAAGGAAGAACATACTCGTACTGATATGTAGGTCCACAACACTAACTGTAAGGTTTTTATCGTCCCAGAAACCTTGTAACGTGCAACATTCATTGGATTGGGGACATTGCATGCCCTATTTGGGCTATCAGTTTACCTTCTCTCGGGCCAACTGATCGACGGCACCGCGTGTCTGGTTTAATTCATTGTGGCAAGAGGCGCGGTCATGTTCAGCCCTAAATTTAAACAGCAATACATTTGAAATACACATCCTTAAAATGATTAAAATAAATTCAGCTTGGAAAATACTTACTTAGCCTTGAGTTTGTTGAGCTGGTCGACTTGCTCACCCATCTCGGCAACGGAGTCATTGTGCTTCTTACGGAGATTGGCAAGAGTTCCCTCGTGCTGGATGTTGGCCTCCTCCAAGTCACGACGCAGTTTGCTCAACTCGGCTTCGCGTTTCTTGTTCAGCTCGATCTGAGCAGAGGTAGCGCCTCCGGCTTCTTCCAGACGCTCACCCAACTCTTCCAGCTCGCGAGCCAAGTCAGCGCGCTGCTTCTCGGCCTTAGCGCGAGCTTGGCGTTCTGATTCGACTTCCTCTTCCAGTTCTTCGATACGGGCCTGCAGTTCCTTGATCTGCTTCTGCAGCTTGGAAACAAGGGATTGTTCGTCTTCGAGCTTAGCGGTAAGGGATGAAATTTCCTTGTCCTTGCGTTGGATGGTCTGTTCGAGTTCTTTTTTGTTACGTTCGAGGTCGGATACGGCTTCCTGGGTGAGTTTCAGGTCGCCTTCAACCTTCCTCTTGGACTTCTCTACATCACCGCGCAGCTTCTTCTCGCGCTCGAGGGAATCTTCCAACTCATCCAAAGTCTGTTCGAGCTTAGCCTTAACCTTGTTGAGGTGGTTGACCTTATCTTCGGAGGCTTGGAGCTCCTCAGACTGCTTCTGGCCGGATTCTCCCTGGAGTTTCTTCTCCTTGTTGAGCTTGTTGATGAGTTCATCCTGGTGGGCGATCTCGTCGTTCAAGTTGCGGATCTGGTGATCCTTGGTCGCCTTGTCTTGTTCAGACTTCTGGACGGATAATTCCAAGTCTTCAACATCCTTCTTCAGCCCGGAGATCTCTTGTTCGAGCTTCTTCTTGCCCTGGAACAGCTGGTTGCGGGCATCTTCCTCCTGGGTGAGGCGCTCCTGGGTGTCCTATAAAACCAGATTTTTTGTTGAAAACGTTGTGTTTGATCGTTACTTTTTTATTTCTTCTATCTATTCGTTGATAAACTAATGAAATGGTAAAGCATACGTATGTACTACATATGTAAACCCTTTAATGGGCAACGGTGTGTACGGACGGACCCTTAATGCCTAGGTGTACGGATGGACCGGTGTACTATTTAATACGCGTGTATATTTGCACTGACACGAATATTATTCTGTTTATGCACGTTATTAATGTTCCAGGGAGCAGTAAGCGGTGCCCACCCACAAGTGTAAATAGCTCGCGGGCTATAAACATCTCACGGCGCACACCTTTATGGAACGCTTCAAGAGTTCTCTGCATTTTTTGAGTAAGTAAATACGCTATATGTAACACTATCAAAAATATGTTTTGGAGTGGTGCCAAGATTCACACTCCTACATTTTTGCATGACACATAAATTTATTCCTGCGATTTAAAATCTAGTTTGTCAAAATTACTGGAGTTTTTTTTAATATTCCGCAATCAAAAATATGACACGATACATATAAAGTCTGAATAATGTGCTCGCTGCTTCCAGTGACCTTACTTTGCGTTTCAACAAACGTAAAAATAACATTTGTAAATAGTGGATTCGCTTTACTTCTTAAATTGCGTCAGCGCCAATTTAAACGGACCGATTTTCACATTTGTTACATTTCAAACGATAGTATAAATAAAGAGAACTTCTGATAAATTTATGGGGAATTCGTAAAATATACTCGTAAAATCTATTCTCAGTTATATACACAAACTAAGCTACAAGGAAATGTCGAATACGTGCTAATATTGCGTTATATAAAATAAAGTAATATAACATTTGTATAGCGTAATTTAATATCGAATAATAAATACGTACATAAAAATCACTAATATAATTTCAAATCATTTCACAATTATGTTTTTTCTTTCAATTGATTATTCGGAAATTATTTAAAAAAAAATTGAAACAATAGTTTAGTTTTTCAATATTTATCACCTATTTTTCTGTTCTGCATCTTACGTCTCTCTTTCATCTAACTGCATAGAGTTGCAATGAACCCAACTATTGAAATATTAAATCCGCACTTTAAATAAAATTGTAAACACGATTCAGTTTGTACATTTTTTTTTCAAAAATATAAATTGCGTTATGGATACTAGAATCCCACCAAGGGAGATTATTAGCACTATTAATCCTTTCGTATTTTATGTGTAAACGTTGACTTTTATTATTTATTTAATTTTGACGAACAAATTTGCGTGTATTGGCTTATAAATGTATTCATTTGAATAAAGATTCACTAACGAATGTAAAATAAAAGTGTACTTACACGGAGTTGAGAGTCCAGGTCGTTCTTCTGGGCCTGCAGCTTGGCGGTCTTCTCCTGGAAGTCGGAGAGAGATCCCTTCTCTCCCTCCAGTGTGCTGAGCAGTTCAGTCTTCTCAGCGAGGAGTTTGCTGTTGAGGACCTCCAGCTCCTTGCGCAGCTTCTCTTCACGCTCGAAGGCTTCCTGCGCCTTGGCTGCCTTCTCTTCCAGTTTCTGCGAATAAAGGACTTTCTCGTTGTAGTCCATCTCTTTGATTGACCCCATCGTCATCTTGTATCATACGCGGTTAATGAATTTAATATCCGAAGTTAATATCCTTATAATTTGCGAATTCAGATTCGATCGTACGCGGTTAGGCAGCGGATTCGTTTCGGTAATCGCCGTGCCAGAGGGTGGAAGGCCACAGAAGGCCGATGTTATGTCGCGAAGACCGCGGGGCGAGCACTGGTCGAGTCGGGTCGCTCTCGGTCCACTCGAGTCCCACCCACACCCCGCTCCATGACTGGAGTCCGGCGGAGTCCACCTCCCCTCCCGCGACCGCCCACGAACACCCTCGCGGCTCTGGATGCCGTTAAAAATATAAGCAAATTAATTTCTACACCGACGTGACGAGTGAGATGACTCCCGAGATTTATATCAAATTGGCCGAGGCGCAGAAAACTCCAGAGCTTTCGGAGTCTGAAATAGCTGACAGGTAGAAGGAGCGCGCTTCTGCCTAAATGCGGGCACGGTGTTGCGGATCGGATCTCGCGGCACAGGTGATAGCTCTCGCTCGGCGGCCGACGGATTTAGCCCGCCCATTACCGCCTCGGATAAACATCATAACCGCCTGCAATCTTATACACGTGCAGCATCTCCGTTCCACCATTAATCACGCGATGCAAAAATAAAACGAGGAACTCGGCAACCGACATTTTAAGCGCCGCGCTTATCCTCGCTCCGAGAATAAGTATCGTGAATCATTTTTACGAATACTTACGGCAATCTCATCCTCGATACGGGTGACGTTGAGGAGGGGCTTGACCTTCTGCCACATCTTCCACCATGGCCAGGTGCGGAGTTGGAGGTACTTGCGCAAGTTGCGCTGGACGACTTGCAACGCCAACCTGGGAATAGCGCATCGTTAGTATTGCATTACCTCGGATAGCACTTACCGCATTAGGTATTGTAGCCGACAATCCACAAACCTCTGGTCTTGCAACTTCTTGAACTCCTTACGGGACAGGTAACCTCTGATGTAAGATTGGAGCCAGGACACGATCTTAGACAAGCGATCGTCACGCAACTCTTCCATCTGACCCAGGACTCCGGCGCGGAAGAATACCTATTCCACACATTGTCAAATTAGGGCTCCGTGAACGTTAATGTCGGTATTATATTTCATTTCATGCATATTTCAATACTCACATTGCAGACCAACCTTAGTCAGAATATGAACGCATTCCGTTTTTAGTAAAGGAAAATAATTTATGCATTTGGAATTAGTGTAGTGTATGTACAACGAAATAAGCAGAAATAAAATTGTTAGACAGCGTAAAATATATAAATTTATACTACAAGTAAGTTTTTAGAAGAAATGAGATATTGATTAACGGTAGGGAGTAGTGTCTACCTTTGTTTTTCCCATTCTGAAGGACTCGGCGTCAAGGCCAGTGTGTTCCAAAATTTTCTCAGTCGCTTTTTCAGGTGAGATAGGTTCTTTGACTAGGTTTATGCACAGAATTTTGTATCTGCGATAACCAATCGATAAAAATGAATTAGTAAGTAATACAAAAATAAAATCAGTTATGAATAAACATACCTTCGTGTAAAATACGGGGTCAAGGTGTTTTTCTTGTTTTTAACACAACACTCGGGACAAGGGTTTACTTACTAATCTACATTTGTTGGTGCGACATCATCTTCGAGTCAGTCGAAGAATGCCTCTACGTGTAATGTTACTACTACTACTAATGAAAATGATTTATTATATCAAAGTCCTACGGATGGTAAAAAAATCTGAAATGAAATCCATTCATCCAATATTGTCAGTAGAATGGATATACATGATGTGGATTCATACAGAATTTGTGTTTTGTGCCTTGTGGGTCATAGTACAAAGCTAGATATTAGTGAATAACAGGTTGATCTCTGGATAGGGACTCCATTACCAGGATCCGGATTAGTGATGTCGTATTGGTTTTGAACACTGGGTTAAGAAGGGGTATTCTGGCCGATCTATGCGGACTATAACACATGCCTTGGTGTGACCCAGACGGTATGACTCGGCGTCCAAGCCTGTAGAATCCAGGATGACACTCGCACACTTTTTAGGGTCGGTCTCCTTGCTCACGGCTTGGGGAGCCAGGATTTTGTATCTACATTGAAGGTAAGGAGCAAAGGGATGAAATATTTTCACACTTACATTTGTATTTTCTCTATCTATTTGGATAGTCATGCCTACGGGTAAAATCATATGAAGTATTTTTGGTGGTGGATATATCGGTCTGTGCTAGGTTTGGAAAATTAATCTACGAAGGGAAACTCATTGATCTATAAAATACACGATAACACCGCTTGATTCATGATCAATTTAAATGCTCTTTCGAGATTTTTCTGAGGAAGGGTCACACTGGAGTATCAAATGGGCAGTGGGCAGTCCCTCATGGGCTGGTTTCGCGGAATTGTGATATGTCACTCTTACTAAGGATCAATACTCTGATGAAGGTAAACCCCAAATCGTCAAGTCTACTCATTCAATCTTGCCTTTGTGTGGCCAATACGATAGCTCTCAGGATCCAGAGCGACTGATTCTAAACACTTGGCAGCGGCGACCTTTGGTTCTTTTTCCGCAGTCATGATGGCTGGGGCAAGAATCATGTAGCTGTTTGTTGGAAATAATCACACTATATTAAATCCGACTTCAAAATATACCACTTTCAACATTAAAGTATTTTCTTTACAAAAAAAGAAAAACATTCGCTCATTTCTTAATAACGACTTTAAAATTAAATAATGTGTTGCTAAATACCTATAAATTTTCAGGTACCTAGTACCTCTCGAATAAGAATATTAAAAGAAAGTTAAAAATACTATAACAGGTGTGCTTTTTCACTTGATTTTTTGCTTCTAAAGATTTTCATAAAACTCTTTGATCTTAAATACCGAATCGTAAACAAACAACTCAAATTCGAAAGTGGTAGACTTATTTTAAATACTTTAAGTTAGTTTATTATTGTAAACGTTTGGGAGATCTAAAGTGATTCTTACCGGAGCTTGAAGTCGGGGTAGACCATCCTGTTGGGGAAGCCTTTACGGCAAATACGGATACCTTCAAGCACACCGTTACAGGTGAGCTGATGCATCACAAGATGTGAGTCAATGAGACCTGGAAAAGTCACGCCATGAATATGAGGGAAAACTCCGCGTTTGGCGCCAAGCTTCTCGGTCCCTAGATATTACTCTTGCACTTACCAGGCTGTTTCAACTCATTGGGAATGATACAACGTACGAAGTGAGGCTGAGTAGACCTCAGGGTGGTCATCAGGTTGTTAAGTTGTTCCTGTGGATAATACAATTTATTAGTTCATCGATATTTTTTCTATTTTTTTCTAGAATGACGCATGATACGAACATATAACAGAATAGAATACTGAGTCGAAAATTCATGAGTGGTAATTTTCATCTGTGAATAGCTTCGAAAGCTCGAATTTCAGGCAAAGGTTTTCTTTTTACTTTTCATATCAAATTATACATAATATTGCACTGAATTTTATTTAAACTTTTTGACTAGCGATCTGGTATTATATTACCGATATCGTCAGTCTGACGTATTTAACCAAGAAAAACGTTTTATTAAACATAATTTCAACTAAAAATTATTTTTAACGACTAAAGACTTTTTTTAAACTTTTTTTGTTGATAACTCTGTTTTAAAATTTCACCCACAGTATTTTTGACTTAATATCGTAAATATTTAATTTTAGTAAAAACAAAACGCACACGACAAACAGATATTATTTATACATTTCCCAAATACTTCTCGACAGATATGAACTGTTGCCTAATGAATTTGTTTGTTTCAATAGATAGATTGGATCAAGAAAAGGTCATTAGGATGGCAGTTTTTTCATATATCTGTCCGAAGTCTCATCAAATTTACTTACTATTAATAAGATGGATCTGGGTGTCACACAAACCCACAAACTGTTGCAGTGGTGGCTATCTAACACACTATGGCTGTTGTACCAGAACGTGAATGGTTGTTATTAGATTTGCCTATTGGGACATTGTTGGTCCATCGGCTCCTTCACATTGAAAGATAACAATGAATGATTCATATGTTTCCACTTTGTATTATGGAGTTCGTGTATGATAACAGTAACAAACCGTGTTATATCTACCGACAACAGTATAATAAAACACAAAAATCAAAGTGCTGTCATGATTGCATGTTTCTCAGATCTTATGTACTAAAATGTCCAGTCAATTCCATCGAGATGGCCAATTCAGACTGTCGCATCAACATAAGATCCCGAGAAACAACACTCGCACTATTTTTCTATATTATTACATGGTATTCGATAAATGTGATTCATAGATGGTGTTATTAATCGGTTGCATTCGTTACTCCAATGCCTGATTGTTTGTGTCGGGCAACCGAGAACTGATCATAGGAGGACTGCAAACTGGATGCTGTGATACTAATTCCTAATACTGACCTTGTAGGCTGATGATACGGTGGCGAAACCGCCACCCTTCTTACCACGTCCACCTAAACAGAGATGTCAAACATAGAACAAAAAAGCGACATCGTAAAAAAGCTCCTTTACTTTACCGTAAGTGTTTGTTGATGGATCGGATGATACGAATGCGGTGTTAGAGAGCGTTTTGTTAAGAATTAAAGATGTTTACTCGGGTAATGCTGATACAAGGATCGAATGGTAGAAATTAAAGGAAGAATTATACGAAGGTTACAAGAAGAAAGCCAACAAACGTTCTGCGGTCGGACAGAAAGGTTCAAGAAATAAGATCGTAGGACTACAAGTAAGACAAAGAGTAAGCCAAGCTTAGATATTCCGATCTTCCCGCTTCTGCTATGGAAATGAGACGTGTCTGACCCAGTGGTATAATTGGCCAGCAAATAAGAAGGTGAAATAACCTTGTACAAGGATGACACGGTCTGGAAGGCAGATCCCTTGGCGCGCTTAGCGGTTGAACCTACGTCATCAGGGTACAATGTTAGATTATGTCAGAGTATTGTGAAACGATTATCATTCGCCGATATACAAATATATCTGCTTAATAGTATTACTAGTTGAATGGATAAGGTACGGAATTGAGGTCGATTTTTTGGTTATTCCAATATTTTTTTTAAATACACAGATTATGTTTTGTTTTGGAAAAAAATGATTTTGATTGGTTTGATTAATCCATTCAGCCATTTGTCGTATTTAAGGCTTATTGTGAATGATTTATATGTGAACATATGAATGAGAATAATTTGACATAATAATTTGAATTCGGCATTAATTTTCCAACAAGTGATTTCTGTCTCAAAAATGAAATTAAAATATTTTATTCATTTGAACAAACATGAGAATAATATACAAACTCGGCATTGATGTTCCAATCAATGATTTCTGTCTCAAAAATGAAATTGAAATATTGTATCAATTTGAACATACATGACAATAATTTTACTTAACAGCTGACGACGATAATAATATAGACTCGGCATAGATGTTCTTTTCAATGATTTCTGTATCTTAAATGAAGATTAAATAATTCATTAATTTAAACAAACATAAAATAATTTGACTTAACAGTTATCGACGATAATAATATAAACTTGGTATTCATGCTCCAATTAGTGATTTCTATCTCAAAATAAGTTTAATTTCAAGTTTAATAAATATTTCATTATTTTGAACATACATGAGAATAATTTGACTTGACTGTTGTCGACGCTAATAATATAAACTCGGCATTAATGTTCCAATCAATGATTTCGAGATAAAATAATTAATTAATTTGAACATACGTGAGAATAATTTGACTTAACAGCTGTCGGCGCTAATAATATAAACTCGGCATTAATGTTCCAATCAATGATTTTGAGATAAAATAATTAATTTAAACATACATGATAATAATTTAACTTAACAGCTGTCGAAGCTAATAATATAAACTCAAAATTAATTTCAAATAAATGTAATAATTTATCAATTTAAACTTTTATGAATGTGATTTTATTGTATAAATTTGGTTTTCGAGAAAGAAAGTATAAGTTTTTTTCATACCCTTGCCGCCAGCATCTCCACCAGGAGCACCGCCGGACTGTCCGGGGTGGTCAGCGAAGATCTCGACAATCAGCTTGTTGACACCCTTCTTGAACTGGTCAACCACGGTGTCGTTCAAGGGATCCTTGTTCTTTTCTAGCCACCCAGTGATGTTGTAACCGACCTGTGAAATGAATAATTCCCTCATTAATAAACATCTACCATCAGTTCGGATTTATTTACGCAGTACTTATGCCCTTTTTAAATTCACGAAATTTACAAATTTTCTTTACCATACTTCTCAAAAGAATAGCATCTCCAAGTTTGCAGAAAAGTGCAATTATTACACACTATTTGTGTGGACTAACAATCAAATAACGCAGTTTCTTCATATTTGTATTATTTACCGAAAAAAAAATGGTGGAAAATCCACTTTTATACCAAGGACTACACGGAAGTCCAAACTTAAAACACAGTAAGGCACATTTTTGTAGTACGTTTTATGCATTTTTTGATTAGGTAGAATCTATTTAGTCCAAAAATGCAAAAAAACCTACTAAAAATGTCCCTTACTGTGTTTTGAGTTTGGACAGCCGGACAGTTCTGGCATCGATTTTAGTTGATATGAAATTTACTTGACGTATGAAAGTTGCATAAGTTGTATTTTAAGGCACAATATACGATTAATCGCACTTAATTTTCTTTAAACCCGGGTAACATTTGACGTAGGTAATTTAATATTTTGCTTATTAATTTTTTTGCAAAAAGTTTATTAAAACAAGTATATAACGCTCACCGGTGAATAATTATACACTTATATTTATAACATTTTTGTAAAAAAAAAAAAAAAATGACCAACCACAAAGGAAATGCTTTAAATATTAATAATATTGAGAGTGTGAATATTTTGCTTTAACTGCCGTTTCATATTGAAATATCAAGTTTTTCTTCTAAATAAATGTATAGTTTTACAAAAGAAAATAGTTATTGAAAAGCTAGGAGTTAAAAAAAAAATTCAATATATATATTCTAAAAGAAAATCAAATTCTAATATACATATATTCTTTTTAAAAATATGCGTTAAAACACACCCGGCTCTTAGCGCGACCGTTCACGTTCTGAATTTGAACGTTTGAGATCTTAACCAATCAAAGTCAACTGTAAGAACTGGGTTACTTACGTTTCCGGCATAATGGCCGATGGCGAAGTTGGCAGGCTGGCAACCGGGCTTTGGTGGTTTGGGCTTCAGGAAGGGGGCAGACTTGCCCAAGTGGTTGTTGTTCAACTTCTCCTCGAAGGTCTTGTCCGTGGCTTTGGGGAACATAGACTCTTCCTCAAGGATGGAGAGGATACCCATGGGCTAGATGGAAACAATCAAGGTTTCGGTAATCGTTCAAATCACCAGCACGAGTTATATTTCATGAATCTACTTTCTTGCTTAAACAGGCTTTGTTTGAATATTTATATTTATATTTAATGTCTTTTGGACTACTAAGGATTTTTTAAAGAAACGTTAAAAAATTTAAGCAAAATCGAAATCATAATAAAATCTAGAAACGAAATTATTAAAGAATTTATATCTTCAAAACAAATCATAAAAATTAAGCCGTTTTAAAACTATGCTTCAAAAACTGTTAACACAATAAATTATATCTCATTTGGTTAAATTTTTATATTCAAGAAAAATAAAATGCAGTATTATTATAAATTCTCAATTCAGTTTTTTTTCTAATAAAAATTCTGGCAAGCATTTTATTTTTCCTGGAAAGCTTAATTATTGACCAATTTGTATTTTTTTAATAACTAAAGCTGTCCATTATTGGACTAAGCCAACCTTACCTTGACACATCATCTATGCGGCTGACGATCGGTGCAATCGCGGAGTTTGTGCGGTTCTAATGTAAGCTATATATTGTATACAAATATAGTATCATGCAACACAGATGAGTGAAAAACACACGGTTTGAAAGCGTAAAATAGGGCACAGTCGACTGGTTTTATTACTATAGTATTTCAAACTAATATCGGGTCGGACTGAATATTAAATGCAATCAAAATGTAACCATCTAATATGGCTCGAGTTTGTTTGCAAAATACGTTTAAAAATTTCAGGTAGTCATTATCCAAAGAATAGACCGTCCGACCCCTTCAGTGCATGTTATATCTTTTTTGGATATTCAGCAAATTTTGTGATATGTACAATCGAACGGAGTTTTGCAGTCTATATTATAATTATTGAAAAATCTATTGAAATACTTAGAAACAACGCTATTTTCATTCCTTTATTTCGTTATTATTGTTGATCTAAAAGGGCTGTACAAGTTTGAACGGGGGATTTTGTATTAAATCTAAGTAAACAGTTAAATTGGCTCAAGGGATGTTATTAATCTGCACTAAGATGCAGTTCGTAAGTGTCCTACACTTGCAGTGTTATGGGTTGATTACGTATTTTCCATTTCCAATACCTTTTCGATTAAGTCTATGGTGGGCTGGAGGTCCAGGCCAAAATCAATAAACTTCCAATCGATCCCTTCTCTTTCGTACTCCTCTTGTTCTAGCACGAACATGAAGTGATTGAAATATTGTTGCAGTTTTTCGTTTGTAAAATTCACGCAAAGCTGATTAAAACCGTTCGACTGGCCGGCCGAACGGAACAAGGGGGCATTAACAAACAAACGTAACACAAACACTTCAGATGTTTATAGAAGAAGTAGAAAACATTAAACATATAGTGTTTACAAGTTATTAGTAAAACACTGGAGAATCGAGATTATGTCAAACATTTATAGGACGATAACTTCTGTTAGCAGTTATCGCCTCCTGGATGGGGGACATCAAAGGAAAACAACAAACACACGAAAAGGATTATTTAGGTTCCGAGATTTCGCAAGTCTTTTGCATTTTGTCACATATGTGTTTAGCGATTGAACGTTCAAGTACTCTGTCGCGGTAACAGTATATTCAATAAAGAGTTACGAAATCTCGAAGCTCATATATCTCGAGAAGGCGGAGCCTTGTCCATTCATGGCCGCCATCTACCTTTTCAATAAGGTCAATGCAATTTTGGAGATCCATGCCGAAATCAATGAAAGTCCATTCGATGCCCTCTCTCTTGTATTCTTCTTGTTCGAGCACGAACATGTGATGGTTGAAGAACTGCTGCAACTTCTCGTTGGTGAAGTTAATGCAAAGCTGCTCGAAACCGTTGTACTGTAGGAAGACACGAGTGGGACAATCACCGTTAGTAAAAATTCCTCTTTATTCAGGTTTTGTTGTAATAGTAAATATTAATAAGGATAATACATTTGCAGTGACGATGATTCGTATGCAAGAAGGGGTTAATTAGTTTAGGGGGAGTTCCGCATTCCGACAATCACAGGGGTAAATAAATATGGTATATTTATAACGTAACGTATTCAGTTTCATGTAAATACTAGTATCGGGTTCACACTGTCTACCTAATACAAAGGCAGATGAGGGTTTCATCAGATCGAGACGATGAAATACGAGGACAATACAATACGACAAGACGTCACAGGGGTGATTGAGACGAACGACCAAACCTTCGATGACCGCCACTCCGGACTCCGGACTCCGGCCGACTGAAGTGCTCGTAACTCCACAAAACCGAAACAATTACCTTCTCGATCAAGTCAATGCAAGCGAGCAAATCCATTCCGAAATCAATGAAGGCCCAATCGATTCCTTCCTTCTTGTATTCTTCTTGTTCCAGCACGAACATGTGATGGTTGAAGAACTGTTGCAACTTCTCGTTGGTGAAGTTGATACACAGCTGCTCGAAGCCGTTGTACTATTGGGTGGGATGTTTTGTGGGGAAAAATAATCTCAATTATTTACATTCGGGAACTGCATAATCTGAGGGTCATTTGTGTCTTTGTGTTCGTAAATTAGATACTTTCTGTACCTTTTTGCGTTTGTTTTTCAGTGTTAGCATTCTATGAGATTCGTTGCATGGTCATTCCGTAGAAATGATATTTGTGAGGAAATCCAATTGTTTCAACTATTGGACTCGGGTAAGTAGTATGGAGAATTCTGTCATTCAGTTTACATCGGACAGTTTGTGAGACTTCATGCTTCGGTATTATCTTATTAGAATCAACTTTCTTACTGTGTTAATTTTCGCGGAGAGTCCTCGACTTGCGCCGTTTCGCCCGTGTGAATTGAGACTTGAGAAAAATTAATAAAGTAGTGTTAGTTCAGACACCGATGGGCCGACGTTCTGGTGTACCTTTTCGATAAGATCAATGCACGCCAGTAAGTCCATTCCGAAGTCAATGAACGCCCAAACGATGCCTTCCCGCGTATACTCTTCTTGCTCCAGCACAAACATGTGATGATTGAAAAACTGCTGTAGCTTTTCATTTGTGAAGTTAATGCAAAGTTGCTCAAATCCGTTGTACTAAAATGTTAATTAATTAAAAGCGATTAATAAGCGATATCTGTAAAAATAAAGTAGTGGTTAATAGTTGTGAGTGATTTATTAAATAATGTTATTGATGACGAAGTTTAATGACGTCTTCGCAGATTAACGTAACGATATCAATGTTAAGTTGAGATCTGAAAGTTAGAAGTTTTCTGCAACAGTAGTATCTTACAGAATACCGTTATATGTTTATTATTTTTAAATCACACCCCGTGACTTATAATATTATTATTATGAATATTTCTGAAAGAAATCAAATTAGTTCACTCCTGTGTGTACTGCGTCTGTGAAATATCTTTGATGAATCAAGTATAATATGTAATAATCAGTTGATTGATTTTGGTATTTTATATATCAGTATTGTCATTATTATAAATCAAAAGTACGAACTAGAATAATATTGTTTTTATTTAAATAAAGGAGTTTAAATTCTGATATGAAAATAACAAAATCAATCTTAAGTGTCAAATACATTTCCACAAATAATAGAATCAAATAATAATAATAATATTTTTTATGAAAAAGTAACAACTAATAAGGAAAGAATTGAAAAATGTCTAATTTTGAATGATTTGAAAATTGCAAATTGCAAGACAAAGACTTGTTGGCAAATATAAAACATGACATATAAATCAAAGAGGTTGAAGACCATTTAGAAAACATTTATTTTTTTCTATTTAATATTTTGAACTTGCTAAACAAATTTGGTAGCTGGCTACCTTTTTGAAGTTAAATTATTTCTTAATGAGAAAACTTAAAATATTGAAAAAAAAAATAATTGAATTGATTTCTTTATTCTACTTGACTGTGTGTAAAATACTCACGTCGAAAATCTCGAACCCGGCAATATCCAGCACACCGATGAAGTGCTGCCTCTTCTGCTTGGTGTCTAGGGTCTCGTTACACTTCTTGACGAGCCACTTGAACAGCCTGTCGAAGATACCCTTGCAGAGGGCGCCGACGGAGTTGGCCACCTGGTCCTTGTTACGGCCCTGGGTCACGAACTCGTTACCGACCTTGATGCGGGGCTTCAGCAAGTTCTTGTACAGATCTTGGCAGTCGACGCCCAACAACTTGGCGACGCGCTCTCCCTCCTGCGACCAATATTACATAAACTTGTCAGTACAACAGCCAAACCGCCACTAAGACTCATAGGTCAACGTTTTCACCGAGAAAGATGGTATTCTTCCGCTTGTTTTGAAAAATTCTCACTTTTCACCTGCCGAATTCCATAATATATAATACTTCCTTAATTTTTGTATAGGATTGAAGAAGGATTTAAAAGATTTAACGAGGATTAAAAGTATTCGAAAACATCAGCAAATAAAGAAAACTAAATCCGGAATAGAAGCTCAATCTACTTGTGAAACAAAAAAAATATGTATATTAAATTTGCGAATCAAGTAAAAATGTTAGAAATTAAATTTAAGAATCATATCGACCTGATTTGTGTTGGAAAAGCCACAATATTTATCTATAGGATTAAGCAATAATGATTATCTAGTCATAAAAATAAGGAAGAATACCAAGATTGGAGGAGTTCGGAAACCATTGCAAATAGTGCTGCCCAGGAAGGCTACCGTCAGTGATCGCCATTCGAGAGATCGGACAGGGTACATAAAGAAGAAGTACTGAGATGTATATGAAAAGAAGTCATTACCTCAGTTCCGTCAGCCTCAGCCTGCTCTTCACGACCCCTCTGCTTGAACTTCATACCACCCATGTGCATGACGGAAGCGGTGATCTTGTAGATGTCATCCTTTTCTTCTTGGGTGAAACCCAAAACGTCGAAGGCTTGCTACACCCCCCAAAACACAAACATGTCAGTAAATACATAACCACTACGTTTTTATCAATACCCTTTTTAATATAAACATTTTAATAGTGACTAGAATGAAGAAAAAACAGTAAATTTTTTAATCAAATTAAATTTAAAAGTATTCAGTTTGAACGTTAACTTATATGACTTTTTTACTGGAAAAAATGTGATTCAATAAAACGTGAATTGGTACTTACCCCTCATTATTTGACACTTAACGAACTACAAAACGATATTAGTTGTGGCAGATTTGCGTGTGTTAGAGCATAATGCAAAACCGAGCTGTGCATGTTTGGATTCTCGGTCTTTCAAAGCTAAGGGATCGGGAATACACGTGGGTTTGCTTAGGAAATATTCTCGAATTCTTACGGAATGAAAACCACATATATTTCTCATGGAAATTATAGTCAATAACGTACACAAACTTTCAGAATCACAGTACTTGATTGGACATAAACAAATCATATATCCGTCAATCTTTTTCTACGGGAACTATTACTACAATAATAACTGTAACGATACAACAATTGATATCTATTACGCGTCATTCATCGGCGAAGCCATAAAAAAGTTACCATGTTTTTAAGCTTGCCGATGGAATAAACACATAATACTACTATACAAAGATCATAACTTTTATCTTCAGTCGTGCACTGTCGATATGGGGCATACAAGGTACATTTACTACGAATAGACAATACTTTGTCACATCTTCCACATGCGCAAAGATATTCGGGACACGACCACATGTAGGGGTGGAAATCATCAACTGAACAGAACAGACGGAGTGTCAGCAACACCATTCCATATGGATGTTGGAAACAAGACACTCCCGTGCCTCGCATAAATCAATAGAACTTACATCTGTCAATGCAGATTCTTCCGAATCATCCATACTGGGAATGGTAATCTTACCCTGGGAGACATTGTAGTAGTCGTAGATATTGTCACTCAAGAGACACTTGCCTTTGAGAAATCAAATAAAAAGTATGGAATTAATTAAATGCACGCAACTATCGATTATACATGTGGGTCCCTAAAACAGTAATAAAACTCGAACGAACTGACAACTGCCACGTGCTATCCTGTGAAAATGTGAAAGGAAAAATCTGTGCACCTTCCAAACCTCGTCGCGTGATGAGCGGAATTTGACATCGTCAGCAAACGAGGGTGTTTTCCGAGCTCATCACGGCGACTCTGGAATACGTCAACATGTGCATAGTGTCGCAAAATTAGTGCTGAAAGAATACGTAATATCTGTGCGAGTGACCAACACGTGCTCGCCAGAGGCGCATGTTTGGGACGGGCCAAGCCAAGCGTAGGGCGGAGAGCGGCGGAACGCCTCCAACGGCGTACTTTAGCATTTATAGTGTAGTCATTACTTTTTTGCATCGAATACTATCCTTCACTGTAGGATTAATCTAAATTTTTAACCGCGATACGTACGACTATAAAACGTTTAACTGCATTGACCTTCAAATAATCGCTTATGGCGGAATCAAGTCGGTTGTCACAGATAAGTCTGTAAGTGGTTCTTTAAAATGGTTATTTAGTGTAGCTGGCACTTTAAATCTTTACATGACATAACTTTCAAAATGGTAGTTATGAATTATATTTTGTTACGGAAGCGTTTGCATCGCTTGTCTGAAAAAGGCAGCAACACAACACCCGGGTAACCATATTCAGAACAACGTACTGCAAATGTAATGTCAAGCAAAATATAGGCTGCGTGACTATCTGTGCATATTGACTGTGATTTAACCCGCGTTCAGCCACAAAATGGTCATACGCCCAAATGAATATGGATTGTTGGAAAACGCTCTATAGTGCATCGTATCGGTTTACTTTTTGGACGAATTGTTGGGGCCTAATTTTGGAAGAAATGTGCGGAGGCGCGCCGGCGCTTCCGCCGTGCGTCACTTACATCTGTGACGTCAAACTCCAGTCCGTCGTTGACTCCTGGAATTCGCGTCTTACCATTGCATATGAAGGGATAGTCGCCGATGTGGTTGGAAAGCAAGGTCACCTCTGTGAATTCATTCAAAATGTAAAATTTCGTGAAATTGAAAATCTTTCTTCAGTGGACGAAACGAATGAACACCTAGTTTGAATTCTATCAACCTGTCACAGGTGACGACTTCGGATTCCAATATAATTCCTACATAAAATGTACGTCTTTAGAACCGTTCCGTGTCTCTTCGAAGCTGACGATGATAAAGTGTTAATATGTTAGGTAATACGAATACACTAAAATGATTTTTTTAGTATATTAAACCATGAGCTAACGTAGGTATTTGCATCGGGATTAAGTAACATATTTTTTTCTATCCGAGTGGATTTTGAAACATTGGTAAATTAAAACTATCCAGTGTATATTTTTGGAATGTTTTTTTAGTATTATATCATAGATAGTATAGAGGTAAACACCTATGTATCAAATACTAAAAAAAACATACCAAAAAATAATAGTAGAGAGTTTTATATATCACTATTAAAATCCATTCAAATAGAATTAGTAAGATTCTTCTTTCCGATGCATTTGTATGTTGAAGAGGTGATGAAACGGTGGTTTCGTGTTTAATAGTACAAACAAAAGTAATACGTATAATATAGAGATAGAAATAACGAAGCATTTGTAGATCGTCATTATTTTAGTTAGGCGGGAAAGAGAATGTTAGGACACAGATGCGGAAGGTCATATAACTCCGCACTTACATCGGTGACCAACATTTCCTCGTGGTCATCAACGCTTGGAATTGTGGTTTTACCCTGGGCCACGATGTTGTAGTCATGAATGTTGTTGGACAACATCACGAGTTCTACACAAGTATAAATCATATGTCAATATAATGATTTGGGATATTAGTAACCCACTTGTCAAGAATTTAAAAAGAAGCCAAGTCTTGTAATTCTTTTGAAAAAATAAGCCAAAACGGTATGTATCGTATGTGTATTTTTTGTGAATCTACGTTAAAGGCGAAAACAGTATATGTAAGCGGAAAACTGTTGGCTCTGACATGTGAAGCTGTCAGCTTCGCACTTACATCGGTTATACCCATTTCTTCGCCATCATCGACGCTCGGGATGGTAGTTTTACCCTGGGACACGATGTAGTAGTCCATAATGTCGTTGGACAACAGCACGAGGTCTACACAATGGTTACAGCAAGTGTCATAAGAATTACTTTTATTTGTAAGGTTTACTTATGATGTTACCTTACTGGGGATTAATAAGAACTAGGGGGACGAGTTAGGGTCGGGGCGGGATGTGGGGGCTAGGGTTTGGGAACATTACAAAGCGGAGCACACTGAAACTCGAGTGCGGTGAGTACACAGATTCCGCACTTACGTCGGTGATTCCCATTTCCTCATTATCATCGACGCTAGGGATAGTAGTTTTTCCCTGCGACACGATGTAGTAGTCATAGATATCGTTGGATAAGAGCGCTTTTTCTAAAGATTTTCAACAAACGTCACAGTATAAGTTTATTTGATTAAAAGTTTTATGAATGAATTAATGATGGATGAAACGATACATAACTTTCATGTTCTTGAAAACATCGTAAAATACTTTTGAAGAAATGCGTTTTCCATTGCGGAAAACCACATTTTTATGTTTATCGAAAATCGGCGCTTCTCATTACGTTATTTTCTTACCAACGAAACAAGTCAAAATAAAAGACATCACATATTCATTGAAAATGTGGCATCATGCATTGTTTACACTCGTTTGGCATCAATTACTACAAAGTATTTATATTTACAATAGAATGGCAAGATAAAATTTCCTTTTTTGTTTTCTGTTTAAGAAAATAGCAACGATGTACAATTTGAAATCCAAGAATTTCAATTATTCTCGCGCTTACATCAGTTAGGACACATTCTTCACCGTCGTCCACATTTGGGATTGTGACTTTACCCTGAGACACTATGTATTGTAGTAATCATAGATATCGTTGGATAACAGAGTGAGATCTAGAGAACAGAAAATCCATTGAATTGATCTGCCAATATATGTAGGTACAATTACTGATTTTAATGACGAGGTAAACTGGCAAACACTAACATGTATAATTTTGGAAATGTGTGTCGTTGTCGAATCACAAAGAAATGTATAATTTTTTTATATGATTTGACGAGATGTCGATGTAATGAACCCGTCGAGTACTTTGTTTAAACTAAGTATTGTTCGAAACGAGGTCTTCACTCGACGATTTAAAATATCAACATCTCGTCTTGTAACACATGTGTAGGATGAGAATGGGTCGAGAGGATTATGAATATGTATGTATGTTTTCATAATCAGGAAGGACAAAAATTCAACATAACTACAAAATCAGCAACATAATTGATGAACAACTGTATGGCGCAGACTCGTACTCCTGCGTACTATTTCTAAAGCATTCAGATGGTTCAAATATTTTTCTACTAGGGTGGTGATTAGGCTTTGGGCTTTGTATATTTCCCAATTGTCCCTACAATGTTGTGTGTGTCTTGTGTATGTGTGTCTGTGTAAGGGTGGCATAAAATCACTACGGGTTCTCAAGTAGAAGATAAGCTGTTGGGTCTAGTATTTGTGCCCAATTTCTGTCTGCTGCTCCCCGTCGGTCCGCCAACTTACATCTGTCAACGTACACTCTTCTCCGTCATCCATGCTAGGAATCGTAGTCTTTCCTTGCGACACGAAGTAATAGTCGTGAATGTCGTTGCTCAAGTTGCAAATTTCTAAAGGTATCACCAAAAATAGGTTATCATCTGCTACGCGCCATTGTTCCCAATCGTTGCTCAATATTTTATCAACAGTCTGCACATCGATCGAAAAACTTGACTAATTTCTAATATATTTCCAATCAAAATACTGTTAAACATTTGTAACTGCATCTGGAGATGCCCGTTAACAAATGAATGCACTAATTTGTGCAACAGTCCAACGAGCATGATTTTAATGGAGTCCCATTTTTTTATGTGTTATTTTGGAAATAATTTTAAAATCAATCAACTTTTTCTGTTTAAAATAGAAAACAATAAGATATAAATCAATAAAATGCTTAGATAAGAATGTTACAAATATTTTCCTAAATGATATACGTTTACCAAGAAATTGCAATTAGAAAATATAACATATTTTCAATTTTTTCTTAAAAAAAATTAAATATTTGCATTCCTATGATAAATACAAATATTTCGATTATTTTATCCATATTAATTTCTAAGTTGACAAAAAATTAAAAGAAAATTCTAGTAGAGTAGAAGTTGTACCTCGGACCTCAGCTTCAAAGTCAACGATGTATGTATTAAATTGACAATGGTCGAAAATTTTAAGGTAGATTTAATTACGCCAATAAAAAAAAATATTGTAAAAAAATGCATTTCTTGATTGGAAGAGAAAGATTTCTTTTGAAAAATCTTTCACCTTTTGCTCCGAATAAAACTATGAATACCTTTTAATCCTTCGACTGCTCCAGACATCATCTGGTAGAAGATGTGGTAAGAACGCTCAAGAGCTTGCTGGGAGATGACACGAGCTTTCTCAAGCAGATCTGAAAGAAAATTTAGTTTCATAAGTTCCCGTCCGTATTTCTCTGAAATTGGCAAATTAGTCGTTCCTTAAACTTGGTACTTTTTATCTCAAATGTTTGAATCGTTCAAAATCTAAGTCAGTCAAAGATCAATATTGAACATCGACCTAATAATTTTCTATTTCTTTTAATTTATTCGTTTATTTAACTCAAGTTTTACCCATTTAATATAAAAATTATTACAAATTACCTCATATTTTGTAATTCTTAAGAACTGTTTCCTGTGTCAGATTCTCACTTGTCGCGCATAAGTTACAAAGTTTTTGGTCTTGCTTTAAATGACTTACTCCTTTTTTCGTCAATTTAACTTCATCTTATATTTGCATTAAATTTCAGGTAATATACAAGTACTAGTATTTTACTACGCTTTTATTTTATTCTAAGTATTTGAAAAAATAACTTACATGTCTCAATATCAGCTCCGGCCAGTTTTCCTGATGGACCGAAATGGATACGGATGAATTTACCCTGGGGAAGAACGAAAAGCCAATTTTACATTTTAGAAGAATAAATTCAATTTCTTGTACGACTGTACATTGTTTGATGCCAACCAACTTCTTAGAGATGGTATCCATAGAAGTATAAAAAGTTTGAAAGACAGTCTTGGAGATGGTACCCAAAGAAGTATAAAATGTTTAAACAATAGTCTTAAAGATTGTATCCAAAAAAGTATAAAAAGTTTGAAAGACAGTCTTAGAAATGGTATCTAAAGTATCAAAAGTTTGAAAAACAGTATGAGAGATGGTATTCAAAGAAGTATAAAAAGTTTGAAAGACAGTCTTAGAGCTGGTACCTAAAGAAGTATAACAAGTTTGAAAGACAGTCTTAGAGATGGTATCCAAAGAAGGGTAAAAAGTTTGAAAGACAATTTTAGAGATGGTATCCAAAGAAGGATAAAAAGTTTGAAAGACAGTCTTGGAGATGGTACCCAAAGAAGTATAAAATGTTTAAACAATAGTCTTCAAGATTGTATCCAAAAAAGTATAAAAAGTTTGAAAGACAGTCTTAGAAATGGTATCTAAAGTATCAAAAGTTTGAAAAACAGTATGAGAGATGGTATTCAAAGAAGTATAAAAAGTTTGAAAGACAGTCTTAGAGCTGGTACCTAAAGAAGTATAACAAGTTTGAAAGACAGTCTTAGAGATGGTATCCAAAGAAGGGTAAAAAGTTTGAAAGACAATCTTAGAGATGGTATCCAAAGAAGGATAAAAAGTTTGAAAGACAGTCTTAGAGATGGTATCCAAAGAAGTATAAAAAGTTTGAAAGGTTTAAGAAAGTAAAGAATGATAAAGTTTTGGACTACTTACGAAACGAGAAGAGTTATCGTTACGGACGGTCTTGGCGTTACCGAACGCTTCAAGCACAGGGTTGGTTTGCACGACCTGATCTTCAAGATTGCCCTTCTTCACGTTGGGGTCTTCCTTCTTGGTGGAGGCGCCGACGGTGGCGAAGTACGCAATTACCTTCTTCGTGTTCTCAGTCTTACCGGCACCAGACTCTCCACTGTGGGCAAAGGAGAATACATGTTATCGAAAAGCACTTCAAGTCTCGGCTCGTCATTTGGCTAACTCTGCCAATCTTCATTTTGTGTGGTCAAATCTCATTTGCCCATTAAAAACTACAAGAAAAACAATTATAAAGTACTCAATCGTCTAAAAATTGCCTAACAACGAGAAAAAAACACATTACGGAGAAAGTGTACGATCTAGACTCGTCATTTCGTTAACTATGACAATCTTCATTTATGTGATTGAATCTCGTTTTGCCCATCAAAAATCATAAGGAAAACAATTATCAAGTACTTCATCGTGTAACAATGTTCTAACGATGAAAAAAATCATACGGAAAAAATATGTGACCAAACGTATCAACTCGTCATTTTGTCGATTCTGCCAATCTTTTTTTGTGTGGTGATTTCTCGTTTTTCTAATCAAAAACCATAAATAAAAAAAACAGTTATCAAGTGCTTGATCGTCTAAAAACTATCTAATAACGAATCAAAACTAACATAATGGACGTTTGATCACCTTAATGTGATCAAATGACCCGTCTCGTCATTTTGGAAATAATACAGATTTATTTGATGCAATTATTTCTCGTTTTATTCATTATATCCAATTTGTAGTTATTCTCTGATTAATGCGTAAAAATTATATTGATAAAAGCAATTTCATAAATAAAACAAATCATCTACATTTTAAACGCGAAAGCTTATTTCATGAAAATTATTTAAATAAATTCAATAATTGTGGTTGTCAATAATGATTATTATAAAAGAAATACGTCTTAGATTAAAATACCAGATCATTATTAGAGCACCTTACAGTCAATTGTACGACAGAAAGACCCAATCTAAAATCCCTATCTTCCATTTTTCATTTAAATTACGACCCATTTCGATCAGTTATTTGAACAGTGTAGACTTTAAACGATTATACAAGTAAACTACAATTTTAAATTTACCACATATTTTTTTATAGAAAATAAACGCGCTCAGCATCTTCTTTTGTCTTTCTCGGACGTCATCGGACGTCAATGAAAATAAAAGTTTAAATCCGTTGTGAAAAATATTGAAAAGTACCCTAACCGATTGAAATAAACATTTCTCGAATTTCTTTCCAACTGATGGCAACTACCCAACTGCGCACCAATGCCTATTCGTTTGGGGTACAGAAAATTCTTTGGCAATAATATGATATTGAGGTTTTACGTAACTGTTTTTGAAAATAACTTTATTACGTTAATGCATTTGGATATAAATACTCGTAGTTTACTAAAAATAAACAAGGCTTTGTATTTTTTCGTTTTGATTTTCTACACTAATTTGAACATTAAATCCATACTTGCATTATACAATTATGTACGAGTATAATGCAGCATGGATTCCGACTCCTGATCTGACCACTTTTAAGTTTTTTTTAAATACTTGATTATGCCAAGTCAATTCGGTCTTCCCCTGCTTCTATTTCGAATAACATTCACCTCGTATACTTGTTTTATTGTTGTTTATAATTTTTTTTCTGTTATAAAATGTCGTCACCCTTATTCTTTATTATAACATATATTGTGGTGTGTCCCTAGTTTCATACAAATTGTCTTTGACTTGAGCTTTGATCTTTCTCTCTTCCTTTTTTCATCCCTCCCGTCCCTCTTTCAGATATTTTCTCAAGCTTATAATTGGAAAATTTTGTAACTGAAATAGTTCAAGTATTTTGTGTATCTCATTTTATATGAACGACTTGATTTATGTAACTATTTTGTAAAATTCCCAAATAAAAAAATATAAACATACAGTTAACACTATTGAAATTTAGTTCATCGTTCTAGCGTTCGTATGGAGTAGGCTTGATTTTAGAATTATGATTTGAAAAAAAAGATAAAAACTAAAGTAAACAAGACTGAAATTTAGTTCCTTGTTCTAGCGTTCGTATCGGGTAGTTTTTATATCGTAGTCATACAGGAGAAAGTGACCAACTGCATTTTTTTACAAAAATGTGATTATTGACTATTTGATATCTTACTAGCTTAATTATGTCCTGAAAAAAAACCCCAAAGGATTTTAAATATGGAAGTATAATATATTGACTTGTTAAAAATGACTAACTGTGTTGACGTTTATTTTCTTGCCAAGCAAGAGTGACTTAAATGGCCCTCCTGAACATTTTACGTTTTGTTAGTTGGTCACTTTCTCCTTTACGACTACGATATTAGAAGTTTATGGTTGTTTGCGGTACTCACGTAATCAACATAGACTGGTTCTCGTGGTTGGTGAGCATGTTGACGTAGGCTCCGTCAGAGATGGCGAAGATGTGGGGAGGCACTTCGGAACGCCTCTTGCCTCTGTACAGCTTGGCGCAGCGCAGCGTGTACACGGGGAACCTCTTGTAGGGGTTGATGGCGACGCAGAAAAGGCCGGAGTAGGTCTGCACCACAAACAGGTTCATGAGAAAATCGATATTATTGTACCGGTGTTATTTTGGACAACGTTTCAAACGGACGAATTAACTCGCGCATAAGGCAACGTTTCAAATAAGCCCGCTAACTCGCTATTTAGATAATTTGCCAACGTTATGGGCATATTTTTAAACGGGAAAACTTTGTCCACCTCCGTGGTGTAATGGTTAGCGTGTTTAGCTACCGTGCCGGAGGTCCCGGGTTCGATTCCCAGGTGGGGTTGAAAATAAACATTAGTGATTTTACACTGTAATATTTATTCAATATTACCCTGGCCTGGTTCCTGAAGCGGAGGGCTGATTACCTTGCCTTCATGTGTTAACGATCAAGATAACACTGCTTTTATATATGATCCAGTGCCGTATGCACTTTGGGTGCGGATGAGGGTTAGAGAGAAGAACATTGAACACTCTCCTTATCATTCGTCGTTCTCTTTGTGTAATACCACTTAAAAACTCTACTTTACGTATACAGGTTTCGGAATAACCATTCTATTGTCAAGTCAACTGTAGACTACAGATGACCTGATGATGGAATGATTCTTCGAAAACCGTTGGTCGTGAAGTAGTTTTTATGTGGAATTACACACAGTGAACGATGAATTGATAGTTATATTACCATACCACAAAGAAAACAATGCTTTTAATATACAAAATAGAATTACTTTTTATTATAATATTAGAAATTCACTAGAACGTGTATTATAAATACGGCTTGATTTATCATGGTTGCATTTTTTTTTAACAAATAACGAGATGTAAAGATGTTTTTACATACATTTTTTGATCAAATTCAAAGGATCAAAAACATTTACACCAAATGTGAAAATTGTTGACTATTTTAATTATCAACAATTCTTAATCGCAAATTAAATGTTAGGAGCTTTCGATAAAAACTCCACTTGCCCTTTTAATTAAAAAAAAATTAATGCTGTTACTGAATTTTAATATGTTGATATAATTACGAAACTTTATTAACAAATCTTTTAAAAACATCATGCCAAAAAATAACCATTATTTCATGTCTCACGTACTAAAATCAATCATCCAAGTTAAAATCCACCATTAATTAGATTCAAAATGACACATTTCGTTATTTATATTTTTATTGATATCTGTTTTGTTTACGAATATTGATTGTGGTGATCCAATCAATGGTGGATTATAACTTAATCACAAAAACCACATCATTTTTTCCCAAAATCAGCAGTCTGTGCTTATTCAGGATACTAATGTGCAAAGGCAAATAGCCGCAACTTAAACACAGTAGTTTTGAGATAAATGACTTTAAAGTTAACTTAAAGTGATGCTTTTTGCCAAAACATATATCAAATTAATACAATTTTGCGGCCATTTGGATAATGAATATTTTGGTAAAGGAAAGAGATAGAGTAAAATCTGTGATTGTATATGAAAGAGGCTAGTTATAGCTTTGAGCCGTGTTTCGCCAAACAGCCGCAACTTGAGTTTCGGCTAGTTGCCTTTACACATAAGGATACAGAAAATGAGCCATTTCTAAGACTATAAAGCTAAGACAGATAATAAAAAATACAAAAAAATTCATGAAAACGAGGGTATTGCATTAATTGTACTTTCCCGTTTAATCCTGAAAAATGAAAATAAAACGGCAACCTATTTTTCATGTCGTTTTCTCCATTAATTTGTTTCGTTATTATTTGAGACAAATTTCGTAGATTTAAAATTCAATTCATGGTAAACGGAAGAAAATAACATAAAATATGAGGTTGTCATATGCACAAGTCGATAAAAAGAAAACACCATAAAACGGAGCACAGCGCCTGTCCATGGGGCGATGTTTCAGTTCTGTGGAACCCTTAGAGTCCGCTGTTAATAGCTTGTTCAGCGATTACTAAAGCGGGGGGCTATTAGTAGAAGGAAGGTGAAAGAGTATGGTTAATTCTATGGGATAATTATGAGGAAAAGAAAGTGCGTAAAATTTGGATAAAGCCAATCGAAGTGATGTTATATAATAGTAAAGAAAGTTTTAATTAATAAAAAGATTTAAATCTGCTTCTTCTTATTGCAGGTAAGTATTATAGATCGGAATGCCAAATTATGATTCAGCCAAGATGAGTGTTCATTTATTTTCATTACAAAATTATATCAGAATAGCATGCTGCGGTGTATCGTGCCAATGTTCGCTTTATTTTTATCTCGTTTCGATTACAAATATCGGCGCTATTCGAAGCGCAGCATTTATTGACGATCATTTAACGAGTGACCGATCAAAAGGTTATTTTAAAATAGATCTTATTAGATGGGGGATTTTTTTTAGCCAGGAGCTCGCATAATTAGCTAATTTTAGATCTGTCATACATGACTTGCGTCAGTATTCTGTGTATATACTAGAGCTTTCTGAGGCGAGCGGAAATTGGATTTGCTTGAAATATAGTAGAAAAGAAAGTTCAAGATGAATTTCATGCAAAATTGATGATACTGGTGGATAGTACTAGTTTTTGATCGATTGTTTTCTAAATATGGTGGATGCAGGTGGAGTTTGTTGGTTTTGGGGAGGTTTCGCAATCACGGCACAGGGCAACACAAAGCTGCAAGCAAGCGACGCGCTGCGGCGGGCGCGGACTTACGTAGATGAGCTTATGGTAGTATCTCTGCTTCAAGTTATGTAAGACGGAAGCGTCGTTCAAGTATGTCAAGTTGGACATGTCCTCGCATTTCTCGTACTTGGGGGGGTTGACTTGACCAACCAGATCCTTCTTGAAATCCTTGGTCTAGGGGACGGAAAAATGGTAACGTTTAAAGTAACCTCTATCGGAATGGGACTTACATAGATCAGTTTGTGGTAATACCGCTGCTTGAGATTGTGCAGAACGGCTGCCTCGTTCAGGTACGTGAGGTCGGCCATGTCTTCGACTTTTTCGAATTTCGGTGGGTTCACTTGGCCCAATAGCTCCTTCTTGAAGGTCTTTTCCTGCTCATACATAGTAACAATTGTTTTTTATACTCATTCATCTCTACATCCATGCTTCCCTTGTTTCTTTCGTGCCCTGTGTGAATGTATAAAAACAAATCAAGTATCTTGCAACTTATCCCTGTGTATAATTTGTACAACTCTTTGCTTATTTTTTTCTTAGAAAAATATTTGTAGCAAACACAATAATTTGTATCAATCGACTTTAACTGGATTGCTAATATCATATAGTCTATTTTCCTATCAAATTCCAATATACACGACCTAATTATTATTTTTATTGACAAATAATTTAGTATCAAATTCTATTGTATATATCGACCTTATCAATTTGTATGATCAATAAAAAGATCAATTCTCTAACTGGACCGATTATACCATCGATTATAGTTTCCTATCAGATTCTATAGTATATCTACCTCACCATTCTTTATAGAATCATTGAAAATTAAAAATATTTGTTTCCGGTACATTTTAACTAAATTTTATATCTCACAACTATTTAAACAAATAGAAATTCTCTATCTCTTAATTCAAGCATTTTTATAATATTTATTTTTTCTATATCACAATTTTTCTCAAATTTACGATATTTTTTTTGTTCAGCTTTTAACATGGTCGCATAAGAAATTTATTAGAAAGAAATATATAATAAATATTCGGCTAGCTTGCAAACTTGTGTATCATTCATTTATTATTTTAAAAATGTCTTTTTACGTGATTCTCATTTACATATTCCTATCACAAAGTACTGTTACAAATCATTTTCTGGGAATCCAGAAGAGAACTATTGTATATTTTACTCATGAAATTTACTGTCAAGATGCAAGCAATCAGACTATGAATACAGAATCAGGTTCAGATTTACGGAACGAATTGTATGCGTAAACCATGGCTCTACCATTTATAATTATTTAATTTTAATTAAATATTTATTGATTGGCTTGTTCATTGCTCGTTAATCGGTGCTCTTAATAGAGATAGCCAGCAATGTAAAAAAAATCGTTATAATTATGCAATTAAAAAATCAACTTAGAATAATAATGATTTAAATTAAAATTTAAGTTTCTGACTAGTTTCTTATTAATCTATCTGTCGATATTCTAAAATTTGTTTATGTAATTCGATAGATTTTCCTTCATTTAAAATTAAATTCACGAATTCTAATAAATGTTTCGATGCGCCAAAATGTAACTTCAAAACGTTTATGTTTTGTACTGACATTTCTTTTGTACTGCGCTTTATAGAATAAAATAACAACTATGTATTTTTTATTACATGAATTTGATTTGACTACCAACCGGGTTTTGTCGTAACCGACATCTGGTTATGACGAAACCCGGTTAATGGTCAAATAAAATGAATGTTTAAAAATTACATTGTAATATTATATTGAGAAATAAATTTATGACATTTATGACATTATTCAAGGTTTAATTTATAAGGGTTTAATTTAGTCATAAATTAAGCCCTGAAGAGGGCAACAGGTTGTTGCCGTAACTAGTTGCTTAATAAAAATGTGAGTGGATCAAAACACAAAGTCTTTTTATTTCTCAAAATAATATATCAATATGATCCACAAAGTGAATGCTTTCAATATTCAAAACACAATTACATAGTTGTTATTTTGTTCTCGAAACGTTTAGTAAGGCGTGTACCTAACGTCGCGATGGGGACGCCTATCATGTCCCTAGATATATATAATTGAGGTCTACCAATGAATCTGAATGTTCGCTTGTATCTGTCTTCGTTTTCTTACCTCTCCTCCCGGCAGGTTGACGGTGACGAGGTCTCCCTTGGTGGCCTTGATCTCGCCCTGAAGGTAGCCCTCCTTCTCGTCGGGCACCCAGCAAGCCTTCTTGCCATCGTAGGGCTTGCTCTGGTCGATACGCTTCTGCTCGAGCGACACGAACAGGTAGGGGGTCGGGTCGGGGTCATCGCCCTCCTGTTTCACGACCTTCGGCATGTTGGGACGGACGAAAGTGCGGGGCTATTGAGACACGAGAAACAGCCCTGGAGCCTTCCTGGAAACAAAAACAGCAATATATATAGCAAACGTTACACACAATGCAAAACACAGCATCAAACCCACAGGTCGTCGGCTCAGAGTGACTTGTTTTAAGCTAACAGATTATGTATGTCCGCCTCCATAGTATAATGGTCAGCACGCTTGGCTACCATTCTGGAGGTCCCGGGTTCGATTCCCAGGGAGGGGGGGATTCAAATAAATATAAGTGATTTTTTCACACTAATATTTATTCAATATATACCCTGACTGATACATGAATCGGAGGGCTAATCACCTTTCCTTCATGTGTTAACGATCAAGATAACACTTTATTTATATGATGCAATGCCCTATGCACCATTGGGGTGCGGATAAGGGTTCGAAGAAGAAGAAGATTATGTATGAAGAATGAGCGACATTACTGATACATGAAAAATAAAATGGACTCGGAATAAGTGAGAAATTGGTAGGAAATATAAAAAAAACAGCAACGGCTTTGGTTTTCAAATTTGCTCAACTCACTCATACTAGCTTTTATATGCTAATTTTCAAGAGTTTTCTCAGGTAAATTAGCAGTATCTAATGTAAGAAGATTCTCTTATATCAACCCCCTTTTAAAATAATATTTATGACGTATTATGATTTGTTGGAAAAATAAAGTAATGTGACATTTTTAGCTTCGGTTTCAAAATTTGGCGGAATGAATTTGACTCTTTGACACTCTAAGCCCACGATATGTCATTCGGCAATAAAATTGAGCGACTCAAAGTTGTATAGAACTCATTTAAATGAGAAACTTAATAGTTGAATCAACGTCAGCTGTTTTTTTGCGTCAATATTATTATATTTATATTTGTTACAATGATTTCGCTTTCTAAAGAAAAGTTTGAAAAAAAAATATCTTAGAATTTAAAAATTTATTACGCAGAAAAATGTTGACTTCATTATTTTGGATATTTACTATCAAGATATGTTACTTTATAATCGCTCTCTTTTATTATCTAATATATTTTACTTAAAACACATGTTTTTACATATTTTGAGAATGTGATTAGTTAAAAACTGGATTAGTGGTTACTAAATTACAGTAACTTAAATGATAAAGATATTTTTTTGATCAATGATGAACAACTTTTATCAAAATAATAAAAGTTTAAAAGTGATTAACAGATAAGCGGTATCACTAATGATATAATATCCACAAGTATCGAAAAAACTTAAAATTTATTAAATATTGGTAACTTATTCTATTTTATTTGATTATAAATTAATTTCGCGCTTATAATTCTGGCGATTTAGAAAAATGTGTCGAAAATATTCGATGAAAAATTGTTTAAAGCTCCTGTTAAATATTCTTGAAGTTTGATATGAAAAAAACAGTGCTTAGTTGCTGTTCTTCTAAAAATATGATTCTGATAACGGCTGATGCACTTGAAATATGCAACATACAACTACTTGGCAAGGATGACGTTGATTCTAAATTTGGTTCCGCACTAACACATTTTTTTTCATAATTTACCGAATTGATGATTGATTATAATATATTTAATTATTAGAATGTTAAAACTTTCGATTGTTGAACGCACTGCCGGATGAAATTAGTTAATTTGGCCGTAATGAATGGTAAATCATTTTAAAGGGTACTCCAGATAATATCTATAATTATTAGAATGTTGAAACTTTCAATCGTTGAACGCACTATTTGTTATTTGGCCGTAATGAATGGAGAATAATTTGAAAGGGTACTAGAGATAATGTCTACAATTATTACAATGTTGAGACTTTCAATTGTTGAACGCACTATTAGTTAATTTGGCCGTAATGAATTGTGAATAATTTGGAAGGGCACTACAGATTATATCTATAATTATTAGAATGTTGAAACTTTCAATTGTTGAACGCACTAGAAATTAGTTGATTTGGCCGTAATGAATGGTGAATAATTTGGAAGGGTACTACAGATAATATCTACAATTATTAGAATGTTGAAACTTTCAACCGTTGAACGCACTATTAGTTAATTTGGCCGTAATGAATGGTAAATAATTTGGAAGGGCACTAGAGATAAAATCTACAATCATTAGAATGATGAAATTTTCAATTGTTGAACGCACTGTAAATTAGTTAATTTGGCCGTAATGAATGGTGAATAATTTAGAAGGGCACTAGAGATATCCGATCGCGGGATTAGCACAGTTAGCGGAAAAGCGCACGAAGCGGTGGAATAATAATAGTCCGGAGTGGATACAGACTTGAGGAAACACCGCGCGCCTGTTGGTTCGACTTCACAATGGCTATAATACGAGAAGCGTGGAATTAGCTGTCCGCTCGGGGCCTATTTGTGTCCGGCGCGGGAAGGGTGCCAAGTTGCCGATGGAAACCTTATATGCCGGTCGGATTCTTCGCCGAGGAAAGCTTCGGAATTGGGCAACGATCTCGCGAGCTTTACCTGCTTCTGCCGATTCTATAACAATCCATCCGGCGTATTGTGTAATTTTCATGCGACGTTTTTCTCCTAATCTAATTCAAATACCGATCTTGAAATGATTTATCGATCTAATTTGGTGATTTTCAAAAATATATTAATAATAAAAAAAATCGTAACATAAAAATGCAATTTAACGCGTTCATGCCCAAAACTCTGTTTCAAGCTGCATGATATTTTTCTCATGTAATTTTAGTTTTTTTTTCTGCGAAAAGCAACCACCAAATACCTCGTTTTGTTATTATTTATGATTGTTTTATAAATGATGGACTTTTTTTTAGAATTTTCAGCTTTTCAAAGTGAATTACAGTTTGACGTAAGTGGGCAGAATCACGGATCCGGCAATGTTCCACCTCGCCCGAATTTATTTCTAGTGTGCTTCGCGAACTATTTCTGGACTCTGCCGCCTCTGGACTGGCCAAAGCTCCGCCTATTATCTGACCATAACAGTTAACGTTCAAAACAACCGCGTTCGCTCTTTATTACGCTACATGCGAGACGGACTAATTCATTCAACACTCGTCGCGGCGCTTGGAAGCGGTGGTATGTGTAACTGATTGTGTAACTTGTTGTTGAAATTTAATTGTGTTTTCACATTCTAAGTGCATCAAGAGATGATTAACTATTTGACTTTTGAAAGAAACAACTAAAAACATAACCCCTAGGTTTGTCAGACTTCAATATGATCCAGTATATTGATCTTATTGTCACTGCTTAAAAGCAATCTCAAAAATGTTTAGTGTTTTTGTAATTGTATGCTCCGTCCACAATCAACTTTCTTTTAAATGCACTATCTTCTGAAGTGTTGAAATTGAAAACTGCAAGTTATAAAATGTGCACTTGTGAGCGCATCACTGTTGAACTTTTCAACTTTAAACATGTTTGATTGTTTGATAATTTGAACTCTCGAGCACAACAGGTAACTAGCACAGATAAAGAAAAGTGTAATCGAGTGAAAATGCAATGAGTAGGTGACAAGTCAGTCCACACACGACCGCTTCCTCGGCCGATGCACGTAACAGGGGGATGCACAGATAACGAAACGTCAGGCGAGCGGATCCATTCAGAAGTCGCTGGTATTCGGGGTTAATGCACACACTATCAGCCGGCACATCCGCGCCGGCCGCCCTATTACGCAGCAGGGCGGGGGCGGTCCTCGCGGCGGCGCAATAGGGGTGCGGGCGCGGATATCCCGGCTCACTGGTACACACGGTTAATCCTGAGGACACTCGCGGCGGTTAGGTGGTGGCAGTTTACTTACGTTCGAAAGCCGTTCTGATCGGCGCGCCAGCGCGGGGTACATTTATATACTCGGGAACGTGATCCGGCCGGCGGAGTGGGGGCGGCGCGGGCCAATGGGCGGCCGGGGATGGGGGCTCCCTTTTTAGGCGGAGATGCGATGGCGACACCCGAGAGCGCGGGGCAGCGCGCCGCACTTTCCCAGGTTCCGGCGGCTTTTCCGGACTCTATTTTACACCAAATATCCCCTGGCGCCGTTTTCTGATATATTCGCATTCGTATTGTTTAGACACTTGCGACCATATGTACATACGTTTTCTGGACACACATACTTCAGCAATTTATCTTATTTTCACAACTATTTAACATGCGCACATTTTTTGTTAGACATCCATATAGCATTTATGCAAATCGAACATCAATTTTTTTTATTTTTTAGTAAAAGTTTTTAGTGAAAAACACTATTTCTTAAAATCAATTGTGAAACGTGTTCGATGCATTCCGCATCATTTACAAACACCGTTAGATGATTTCACACGTTTTTTGCTTGCCATCCATATATGTAGCATATATGCAAATCAAACATTAATTTTTCGCTTTTAATTTAATTATTACCTAGTTAATACCATTATTTTTTCAAAATCTATTATGACACATGTTTCAATGCATTCCAATGATTCGGAATACATCGAAACAGGTGTCACACAATATATTTATAAAAAAAGTGATATCTACTAAATTTTAATTAAAAATGAATAGATTTTATCACAAAGTGACTGCCGAATAAATTGATGAAATTAAATTTTCGACTAACGTACATAATAGCTGTAGTAAATATTTTTTATATTTCGGAGAAATAAAATACTTTGTTTTTTGATCCAATTATATTTTTACTAAAAACCTTCAGGTTTTGTTTTATGTCATAAAACAAACCCTGAAGAGGGCAACAGGTTGTTGCCGAAACTAGTTAGTTTTCAATTAAAATGTGAGTGGATCAAAAAACAAAGTATTTTATTTATCCAAAATATATTACAATGATCCACAAAGTTAATGCTTTCAATATTCAAAATGTTGGTAAATATTTTTATCAGTGCATTTGAAAGAAAACGCTGAAAGTATGTAGAAATAATATATGTCAAAATAGCCACATTGGTTTGAATAAATGCTCGGCGGCCACGTGCGATTCGGTTGGCATTTTCTCAGATAAAAAATCTTGTATTTGATTTATAGTACAACATTAAAATTATACCAAGTGGCGAATAGAATCCAGTTTTCCAGTTATAAATTCGAGGAAATTCAAAATTATCCGGGAATGTAAAAAAGCTCGCTTCAGTCGATTGCATTGCGTGGTTTGAAAGCATAACTTTTTTTTTAATTTTCATGCGACGTATGGAAATGCGACATAATTATTTTGAATCTTTCTTTTTTTTAGCCCTGCCCGCGTTTAGTGGTAGTAATAGCGTTACTTTGATGCAATTTTGTCTTTTCAAACTGAATTTAATTTTTTTAATAAATATTTTATTACAAATTTTAGAAAATGGATGGAAAAGGATTTATTCACCCTCTTATAATGTCAGGAAACAGACATGCTACATTTTAATAACCTTTTTAGAACCTCAAGAAACAATGCAAATTACGAGTGCATGTATGCATCTCCAAGTGGCTTAGATATTGCTGCTGTTATCATTCTGGTACTTTTTTCAACAGTACTCATCTTTTAAAGTACCAACTCTATTTTAATTGTTCACTTTTTAAAACTTTTTAAAGTGCTCTATACCCTTTCCCATGTAGCAGTAGCATATTTATCCTGAGCTCCTTCACTCACGTTATCTGTATCTCGTCAAATATATTCCACACCTTTATCTAAACATATGGAGTGCTGGGCTGATGACCTCGTCTATATATGTATATTGAACGATCGAGTTAAAACCGCGTCAATTAAATGCAGTACCCTTTGCACCATCTGGGCGCGGATCAGGGTCAAAGAAGAAGAAAAATAAGAATTTTATGTTTTTAGATTTTTTAGCAACATTGCCATTGTATGCTTCAACAAAGGTAATATAATTTTTTAACAATGTGGCTGTAAAATTTACATTGAAATTACTTTGAAAATAAACCGTGAATCAATATTTATCGGCGTTCTTCTTACTTCTCGCGATTATTTATACACCAAAAGGATGTTTGCCTATTTCAATGTTTCCGTAAATAAACTGAAAATTTATTTGGTATACAAACTACTCATTATATTATGGAATATATAAAAATACGTTACTGCTACTGTCTACTGAAATTGTTATAATGTAATATGAATATATATTTAATTACATATAAATTTATTTATTTATTTATTCTAAAACCAACAGAATATTTACAACAAAAACATAACAAAATACTACATTTAAAAAATTCAATCTTAATTCTAATTACAGGTTTTCACTTAAACATAATATTTAATGTTGTGTACATAAGTATAACTATGGTATATAATATTATAACTTACATTTCTTAATCAAATATGTTTGTACGTACTTACATACATTATACGCTTTTCAACAAAGTTATTGATTTCATTAATTAGTTTAAAAATATTATTTTATTGGTACAAGCGATCCCGCACTGCTGGTACTTTCAAATACTTCTAGATGAAGTTTTGAAAATCAGCATTTTTCATCATTAAAAATATGCATCCACCTCCGTGGTGTAGTAGTTAGCATATTAGGCTACCATACTGGAGGTCACGCATTCGATTTACAGGAGGGGCCAATATAAATGTGTGTTTTTTCACCTAATATTTAGCTAATATCTAAAAAAAACAAAACCAAAAACAACATAATATAAAAAACCACTTATATTTAGCTTAACCTCCCTGAAAATCGAACCTGGGACCTCCAGCACGATAGCTATACGCGCTTACCACCGCTACGGAGGCGGACAACATAGAGCGGATAATTCATTCCATTTTCCTGAATTTGAAAAATATATATTTACTTTTTCAATAATTTTCCAAGTTTCAAGGTTTCCTGCCCTAATATGCGCTTGATCAAAGAGCAAATCCATCTGAAATTCTAAATCAACAAATTTCCCATCAGTACAGAAGAATTTATAAATATTAAATCATTCAACTTAAAAGATTTTTTGTACTTCATACAAACAACTGTTTTATTCAATTGAAAATCAATTCTAAGCTTATGTAACAGAATGATTGATGATCATATTATGAAAAAAATAACTTTATTGAAAAGTTTTATTTTCTTTCAATACTTGTTACACTGCTGACAATTCGTCGGCAGTTCTCGTCAGAACTTCGGGACGCGGATCTGACTTGGGAGGATGCAAGGGAGCTGGCAGCCGACAGAAAAGCCTGGAGACAGTTTGTGGACTACATATGCTCCACCTAGGGAGCGGATATGGTTATATATATATATATATATATATATATATATATATATATATATATATATATATATATATATATATATATATATATATATATATATATATATATATATATATATATATATATACTTGTTACATTTTTTATAAAATTGCATTTTATTTTATTTATTTATTTCATAGAAACAGACATTTTTTACTATATGTATTACGGCTGTTTAGGCATGGCCTGTATTATTTAGCCGAAATACTTGCATGTTAATGCAACTTTTTTTTATTAAATGTTTTTTATTATTATTAGATTATATACATTACATACAATATATGCAATAACAATTTACAGTATAAAGGTTTTACAATCAAATAATTACACCTGGACTTTAATTAATTCACTTTCTACCTTATCCCTTCCAACGAGAAGCAACCATCGACGGACACTGTTCTTAAAGACATGATCACTACTTTAATTTTTAATGGTTACGGGCAGCAAATTAAATATCTTTGTATTTTTGATTCATTTATCACTTATCAGCTCTACTGACTGAAGGCTAAAGTTCCTTGTATATTTTTCAGGACTTTAAGGCTTAGATATAATTAGTCAATTTATAATGCGCTCGGTCGCGTTCACGTGTCTTCATGCAGCATAAGATGCATGAATGTAGAAAGGACGAAGAATGTTTGCAAACACAGGATGGTGTGGCGTTCTATTATCTGGTCACTGGTTAAATGAAATTAACAGGAAAAAAAAAACAATATAGTTGTTATATAAAAAAAATCTTGATGTTACTAATATATTCGGTAATTTTTTGACATCTCATCAAAGATGAAGAAGAATATGGAAGTCTGGACATTTACGGGGCTGACGACCGTCATAGGCTGGTTTAAGTGATCACTTTACACACGTGTAACATTCACCAATTCTACCCATTATTGACAACCACACTACTCAAATTCTTGGATGTTCTATGTATATATATGAACCAATTTTGTAACATTATTCTTGAATCACAAGAACTTCACTAGAGACATCTATTGGTGAGATGAAAAAAAGCTTTATATTGAGCAGAAACTCTTTATTAGTATGTGAGGTCCGAATCCTGGATTTAATCACACACATGAAAAACGCCAGAAAACATCATTTTCATTTGTATTATTTAAGCTTTAGGCTTCATTTTTATTATTTAAGCTTATAATTAGACCAGATAATTTACTTACAACATTTTGAGTGTGTCCAAATACTTGTTCACAAAATCTGGATTATCTCCGATTACTATTAATATGAAAATAACTCCTGTAATTGGAGATAATCCTGATTTGTGAACAAGTATTTGGACACACTCAAAATGTTGTAAATATATTAGGTAGTCACGTTGTGGTAAAATCTATCCATTTTTAATTTAAGTTTTACTTAGTAAATACCGCTATTTATTTATATCTATTGTGACACGTGTTTAGATGCATTCCTCATCTTTTCAAATACCTTGTTTAAAAAAATCTTGATTTAAAAAATGCGTTTTAATTTCAAGGTATGTTCACGCGACCTTACATTAACTCGCAGTCTAGAAGACTGTATGTGTGTGTATATAAATAATCGCGAGATTACTATCACCGGTCCCACCTACGAACTAGCATAATCGTGTGTAAGAATTTACCTGCAGTATTTTATTTGAATACCTCACCCCCACGACTTTATGAATGGCCCCACGTCATGTTTGACGATGTTTATTCATCCGACATCTTCATCAGAAGCTCCGCGGTCAGGCGTCGTATTGAACAACATAGGGACTTGAACCGAAATTCATCTAGTTTATTATTTACGTTTTCTGTGATCCTGTCGTAAGTTTGACTTCGTGAACAAAAGCTTTACTAAGTGGGCTAAGAAAAATAGTATGATACTTAATCTTTTTATAATTGTATTCTCAATATTATTAATATTATGATAAATATTTTTATTAATATTATGATTAATTTGCATGCTGTGGTAGTGATTGTCCCTTACAAAGAGACGGGTACGTCTCGAAACCGGTAGACATAAAATTCTCGATGAGTGGTTTTATACTAATATTATTAACATTTTTGTAAAAAAAAAGTTCACTAATTGATTCGGCAGTCGCTTTGTGATAAAATCTATCCCTTTTTAATTTAAGTTTTACTTAGTAAATACCACTTTTTCTTAAATTCTATTGTGACATGTGTTTCGATGCATTCCGCATCATTTTAAACATAATACGGTGCTTGAAAATGATGGGGAATACAATAACAGATACTTAAAGCCTAAGAAAAACCGTTATCCTTAGATCTCCTGAAATTATGATTTTTCTATGTGCTTTGCTGGTACTCAAATTTTTCATTACGGTGCATTACGCATCATTGCATTACGGTGTTAGAAAATGATGCGGAATGCATCGAAACACGTGTCACAGTAGATTGAAATAGCGGTAAAAAAATATATTACGGTCTGACATTTATACAAAAATTAAAATTTGAAAAAAAAGATTTTATTAATGTACTATATTACACAAAGTGAACGATTAATGATGAGGAGAGTATTATATTATTATACCACAAGATTAAAAACGCTTTTAATTTTTTAAATAAACAGATATACTTATTTATTTTATTTTTTATTATTTAATTAATATTATATTTTTTTAATTTTTAATTATTTTATTTTTATTATTTAATTAATAATAAAAATGAAAATGGTATTTTCTGGCGTTTCTCATGTGTGTGTTTATAATCCAGGATTCGGACCTCACATACTAATATAAGAGTTTCTGCTTTATAAAAAGCTTCATTACATCTCACCAATAGATGTCTCTAGTGAAGTTCTAGTGATTCAAGAACAAGGTTTCTAAATTGGTTCATATATACAGAACTTCCAAGAATTTGAGTAGTGTGGTTGTCGTTGTGTAATGGGTAGAATTGGTGAATGTTACACGTGTGTAAAGTGATCACTTAAACCAACCTATGACGGTCGTCAGCCCCGTAAATGCCCAGACTTCCATATTCTTCTTCATCTTTGATGAGATGTCAAAAAATAACGTAGAAATATTTGTTTTTATTATTTTCACAAATATTTCAATTTCATACTTTTTCTGCAAGCTTAAGCGGCTCATTATTATAAATAGGTATCAAATTGTGGTAGAGTGCGTTCGAACCAAAACTCTGACTTAAGAGTCTGCGATACTAAACACGGGACCACAACGCGACACAAAGTATGCAAAATAAATTATTTTTTATTCATTAACGAGCTGTTTCGAATAAATTCTTATGCTACACTAGCAGTACCAGGCCACGGATGTGGCTCAGTCTAGTCAAATCGAAAAGAAAGAAAATATGAATTTCGGGACTCCTGTATAAGACGCCCCGTGGTGAGGCTGTCTTGTTAAATAATATACTAGCCGGAAGATGAAAGTGCATGGGATTGACGTACTGCATGCCAGACATGACTGCTAACAGGAGATACCATGCATCATTCTGAGTTGCACTCGCCTTATCTCTAGTACGTATGCCAACAGATATGTATCAAGATGTTCCCAATCCTATGCGGTTACGGAGAATCCTCGTGATCTCACAGATTGACATTTTCTTCCAAAACCTATCCGGGCAGGGATTCCACGCGGAAGTTACCGATTAAACTACAACGTTTACAAAATTTTAACGTAACTTCAGATTTTTATTTAATTTAATGACTTTGCCGTTTTAATGTAGATTCTTACTCCCAGGAAGTTATAATAGTTACCGATTTTTTAAAAAATTGTTAATGTTATCTACATTTCTTCTACTTCTAACCCGCATCCGTCCAGGGTAACATTAAATGAATATTAGAGTGTAAAATCACTAATATTTATTTCCCCCCCCCCACCCCCTGGCAATCGAACCCGGGACCTCCAGCACGGTAGCTAAACACGAAACAGACTTTCGAATGGAACCCCAGCCCAGAGATAAGCCTACGTCATTTACGATAAAAACCTGGTCGCGTGTCAAATAGATTTTATTTTATAATTAAAATGCATTTTATTTTATAATTAAAATGCAACTTTGTTTTAGAATCACTATGAATATTTTTTTATAACTTAATTATAATGTCTACTGGTTTCGATGCAAACCGCTTTTTATCAAGACTTATCAGTCTTGATAAAGAAGCGGTTAGCTTCGATTGGTGTTTCGTTATCCCCCATTTTACTAATGTCATAAATCAATCAACCAAAATATATGTTTTGACCGTTAAATTTTTAGAAAAATACCGATCATCCATTCACCCAACGATTTAAGACGAATATGCAAAAGGCCAAAATATGATTTTGTGTGTTTTTTTAATATCTTGGTCATATTTGGTTTCTCTGTTTTTTTCCTTTGCCTCTTGTTTGACTGATTTTTTACATGATCATCCTAAAAAAACTGTTCGTATAAATAATCGACAGCATGTATAATAATAAATAATAAAACCCTTATCCGCACCCCAATGGTGCATAGGGCACTGTATCATATTAACGCAGTGTTATCTTGATCGTTTACACATGAAGGAAAGGTGATTAGCCCTCCGCTTCAGGTACCAGTCCATGGTAATATTGAATAAATATTACAGTGAAAAAATCACTTTTATTTATTTTACCCCCCTTGGGAATCGAACCCGGGACCTCCAGAACGGTAGCCGAGCGTGCTGACCATTACACTACGGAGGCGGACTAAGGCACTACGGATTTTTTTTAAATTTTATTTTTACATTAATTTTATTACTTTAATATCAATCCTTTTTTACTCGCACCGGATCTGACAGCGTACAGTTATGAGTTTGCCATTTTGAATGAGTAAAAATATATAGCGCGTTACACATAGAATATGAAAATAACTTAAACCCTGTGAGTGGATACCTAGCGTAGGAGATCTTAAGATGATTGTGAAACAATGATATAATGATTAAAGAAAACACTTGTTTTTTACCACTTGAGTTTTATTAAAGACTACATGTTTCAGAAGTTAAACTTCCATCATTCAGGTCTGTATAATAACAGTTATGTAGTTATTATACAGACCTGTATGATGGAAGTTTAACTTCTTAAACATGTAGTCTTTAATAAAACTCAAGTGGTAAAAAACAAGTGTTTTCTTTAATCATTGTAACATGTCTTACCACAAAGTTAATGCCGAAACAATAAATAAAACAATGATATTATGAATTCATTTATTAAAGATTCAAAATTTATCAATATCAAAAATAATTTAATCACTTAAATGGTCATTGATACGTTGCGAGACCGCGTAACAAACACTGATATCCGGAACATGTGTACGACGGAAGAAATCGTGAGGTGGAGACGACAACGAAGGCGATGCTGGAATGAGCAGTAAACAGAATGTCAGAAGACAGACTTCCACGTATCGCCCTTCAAGGAAACCCTGAAGGACGCAGACCCCCAGGCAGACCTCCGAAAAGGTAGAAAGACAGCTGGGAGTCAACATCCCTAGAGCGACAGGCGGAGGCACAGACAGACTCTTAGGATCTATAAAAAGAAGAACAACTTAAATCGTTTGCTACAAAAATCGCAACGTACCAATAGCGAGTAATCTTGCATTTTTTACAGATCTGAATGTATTTTTTGGGCGTGTCGATGTACTAAAATAGAATTTCATAATATCTGACAAATTTTGATCTCCCGTTATTTCTGAGATACGCGTTGGCAACATTATAACTAATAAAAATGCGTATCTTATTACACGTTCGAAATATTTTTGATCTTTGAATTATTGTAAATCGCCACATAAGTCAGAAGGTACAAATCAAACGTACCCAGGTCCATTTTAAGACACAAACCAAAGTATTTAGTAAACTTAACTTATTTTTTCTTCTAAATATGTTACTTACTTTATACTTTTTCTTTTCTCCCATAAATAAAAGTATTATATTATCGTTGTTGTCGGGTTGTGGTCCCGTGATTAGCGTTGTGCCTCTACCACAATTTGATACCTATTTCTTATAATGAGCCGCTAAGGCTCACAGAAATTGAAGTATTTTATAAATAATCAAAACAAAAATATTTATATTTTATTTAAAATATATTAATAATAGTAAAGTCTACATTCTTATAGAGTAATCGGATGGGGAGGGTCTATAATTATCATATTTAGCCTTTAAAAATCGTACAAAAACCTATTTTAAAATTTTTACTTTATAAACATCCAACAATTATTTCAGGAAGCTGAATTTTTGGAGCTACGAGAATCTTTTGACAGTAGTATCTTAAATTCGCCAACATTATTTCCCAAAAAATTAATAGCGTCATTAATTGATTTGGCAGTCACTTTGTGATAATGTGAGTATATGCATTCATTTTTTAAAATTATGTTTTACTTGATAAATACCACTTTTTCTTAAAATCTATAATGACACCTCGGCTGTCCAAATTTAAAACACAGTAAGGGACATTTTTTGTAATACGTTTTTTTTTGCATATTTGGACTAAGTAGAATCTACTTAGTCCAAAAATGCAAAAAAAAGTACTACAAAAAAAATGTCCCTTACCGTGTTTTGAGTTTGGACAGCCGACCTGTAACGATGCATACCGCATCATTTTCAAACGCCGCGCGCCGTATTGCGTAATAATTATGCAAAGTTTCACTCACACTATGTCGGTAGGAACTACTCTTGGTTGTTTAAATTCTATAAGATTTTCTTAGTGTTCTTAGTTATGATTGTAAGCACACTTTAAAGGTAAATAAACTCACCAAAAATAATAAATATGTCATGAGTTATGTACTTACGATTATCCTCGGCCATGCTGAAAGACAACCGAAGTCGCTCACTCCTTTCATGAACGTCATAAATCAAAAAACTTGAATTTTCAGGAGAACGTTTTTAATGTTTAAAAATACAATACAATGTATTGAAAATAAATATCAAGCCACTTATTGAACTTTTTACTGTGCAACAGATCTTTTTAGGTAAAACCTGAAGGTTTTTTCTTCATTCGAAAAATATGAAGTATATTTTACAAAATAATTAAACAACCCCTTTTCTTCAAAATCCAAAAACAACACTTTCTGCCCTGTAGCGGGTAAATATTAAGTTTAAAATGTGGCTCTTTTGCTGGGATATAGTACATTTTCTGGGCATTCCGAAAACATTTTCAACTGAAAATTGTCGATTTTTGATTTATGACGTTCTTGAAAGGAGTGAGCGAAGTGTGTTATGATAGAAACGTGTGAATCTGCTCCACGTTCGATTTGCTTAATGTCCTTGTTTTTATTAAAATTCATACTAAGATCAAATGGATTCAAATTTATTTGTTATATTAATTTTCTTTTGAATTGTATGTTTTCCTCTAGATTATTTTTAGTCTGTTGTATTTATATTTCCTCTCTTAATATGCCGATGATTGTCAGAAATGAAGACTCTAAGAAGTATATCAGGCAAGAGTCTTCGAGATAGAATAAGAAACGCCAGGATCAGGGAAATATGCGAGATCGACGATGTCGTCTGGTGGGGAAGGCAACGAAGGAGACAATGGTATGCGCATGTGAGGAGAATGGAACCATCCAGACTTCCTCACATCGCACTGTACGGCTAACTCCATAGTAGACGACTCCCGGGCAGACCACCTAACAGATGGATCGACAGCTGGGAATCGACATCGCAGGAGGCTAATCCCTCTTAAAAACAGGCCACAAGACCTATACCAAGAAGAAGAATAATAATTTATTTATTTTAACTGCAGACAGTTGGTAGAATTCCATATTGAATTGTTGGGTAATAAATCCAAAATAAAACAAGGTTTGTTGGATTGAATTCTACATTTATTTATGTTTATGTTAATACGTTTCGTCTTCTTAGGACATTATCAAACACTGACTAAAAATATTTACAAAATGTCCTTTTATGTACTCCTAGACCTAATGATAGCAATTATTGTTAGTATATAAGGATATTTTGTAAATATTTTTAGTCAGTGTTTGATTATTTCCTAAGAAGACGAAACGTGTCTCGAATTAACATGTACATAAATAAATGTAGAATTCAATCCAACGAAGAAAAATATGCAAATGATAGTTTAACTTCCGTATTTGAATTGTAGGTATTAATTAACTTTCTCGTAGCAATGCTGGGTCGATATTTGAGATTTTGAGGATCTTTGTACTATAGACCCATATCACAATAGGATTAAATTTATTGATCATATATTGGTTCAGCTTCTACGCTTCTGTATGAAAAAAATACGTATTATAAGAAAAGTTTTATTTCGTTTACCAGTGGTGTGCGTTCTACATAGGCACACAAGCAGTTTATTTTTTAAATTCGCAATGCCTTGATTATCTTCCAGTGACAAAAAATGTATTCTTGCATGAAGGTAGTCAGTCATCTATGGATATTTCATTTATACACTTATTGACATTCAGGTATAGTTCTATATTTTTTCTTAAATTATTGTAATTTTGTCCACTCTCTTCGATGAATCTATCTTAAATTTCGTATGCTTATATTTGTGCTTTTAATACTTTAAAAATCTTTTTTCAAAGTCATTTTAATTTTAATTAAGAATTCATAAAGTGGGAAAAAAGGATCGTAGATTCGAAAATCCTGCTCAAAATTATAAACACCATCTGCGGTCCGACGTTTGCCTACACGCAGGCGCAGGCTTCTCAACGTAAACATACATCCATCGTTGACAATTGATGATAAACCCAATTTGGTACTTAACATATTCAAAATAAATATTTGATATAGTAACGAATAAAGTGTACATACATTTTTACATACATATATTAAACTGTCTTTTTTAATCAAATATTTCTTTAAAAATGTCGGATTTGACTACTTTTTTATACAGAATTACTGAGTTCAACCTTATCTTTGTAAAGAAATACTGGGTTCAATTAAATATTTTTTCTCGGGCCTGAGTGTTCATCCTAAATAAATCAGGTTTATTTTTTGTTTATGTATGTTATGTTTTATATTTTAATTGATAAAAATGACCCGTATTATTATTTTGGGCCTTTAAAATGCACAAGAGGTGTGAGTTATATCGGAATTTTAAATTCAAGCTAATTTGGGAATGGTCGAATCGGCTCGCGTCCATAAAAACTTTAAACACTGTTATGACACATTTTAAGTATTTGTCACCAAGCCATTATTCTTTCGCGACTGGACACAATAAACAAATAATATTTTATAATTAAAAATGCAAAAATAGCGTACCGTCGGGTAAAATTTCGTTACTTACATGAAGTTTATTATTATTTTGATTTAATTCTTGTTTTAAATTGTCCGCCTCCGTGGTGTAGTAGAAACCGCGTTTGGCTACCATGCCGGAGGTCCCAGGATCGATTCACAGGAAGGTAAAAAAATATTGTTTTTTTTTACTCTAATATTTATTAAATCTTCTCTGGAATTGTACGTGATTCGTAGGGCTGATCACCTTTCTTAATGTATTTAACGATCAAGTTAATACTACTTCTATACAATTCAATCCCGTATGCACCGAGTTATAAGGGTTAGAAAAAATATAAACATATTTGTAAATAGCTATAATATCATTTTTCTTCAAACCCTCATCCGCAACCGATGGTGAATAGGGCACCCATCATGTAAACGCAGTGTTATTTTGATCATTTATACATGAACGAAAGGTGATTAGCGATCCGCTTCAGGTACCAGTCCAGGGTAATATTGAATAAATATTAGTGTGAAAAAAATAACTTATATTTATGTAACCTTGGGAATCGAACCCGGGACCTACCGCGCGGTATCCGAGCGTGCTGACCATTGCACTACGGCCAAATGGAAAAGACACCCAGGCCTGATTCTTATTATTGCGGAAGGCATGTGTGAAGGCAAAAACTACAGAGAACGACTCCGTTTATATGGACCAAATTATCTCCGACATGCGTTATAGCTGGTACGCCGAGTCGAAGAGACGAGTGAAGGATAAAGTCGGGTGGAGAGTGACCATGAATGAAGCAAACCAACTATTAATCCATGATGAAGATCTACTCTCAACATGCTGATAAATATTTTTTTATTATTTATTGAAGTGTATGCAGTTCCTCTTTTATTAGTATACGCGTACTAAAGTGGAGCTACCTACTGAAGCTGCTGGTATTGTTTGATATTGAGTTCGAGTGACCAATGCCAAAACATCACAGAAGAATGTGTTCTCGAGTCTATTCTGAAAGAAGCTAGTGCCAACCTGACGGCAAGGGATTGTGTTCTCTATGGAGTGGCGCGAAAATGCATTATGACGTTTGAAATGGCGGGAAGATGATACGTTCTGGCGGCAAATTATGGCGTCGCGCTCGCGTATAGCAACCGAGGTGACGGGATTCTAGTATCGAATGCCGCTTGTAATAATTATTCTTGGCAAAGTAATGCCGAACGCTGAACTTAGACTATACTGAGCAGCTTTTGTTAGTACGTTTGCCTACCTCAGACTTGACTTATTACAGATGTAGGTGTGGTATTCGCAGGTGTCAGTGACTCACGGAAGCTTTAAATATTTACCCGACGTTGCGATGTTTAGGTTTACTGAAACATTTCTTGACGTAGCTGTGATGTGTATGTTAGTTTAAGATGTAGTTTATAGGGTAATGGATTGTATTACAAATTCGCAAAATATGCACGTAGAATACCTCACCGTATGTATTTATTATTTGGATTGGAATGCTGAGTAAGAGAGAAACATTCTTCCAAATGTATCTCTCTTATAAACTATGTAATCCTGGTATCAATCCTGAGGTATGGAAGTGAAGCATGGATTTGGCAAAAGAAGGGTGAAAGTAGATTGAGTGCAGTCGAAATACGATCTCTCAGACAAATGTGTGGGAAAACAATATAAAATATTAAAAATATATTATTGATATACAGATGATAGTTCGAACGGTGAAATATGCAAAGAATACAAGCCCGAGATAAAACTCATCGAATAAATTAAGAAAGGTGTGTTGAAATGATTTGGATGGGTGAGAAAAGAACGTTAAAACGAATTCTTGTGGCAAATGTATAAATGTTACAAAAGGAGCAGAAGAAGACCGAGGAAAATTTATCTTGTTAAGTTTTGATCTAATTGTTCCTATAGCCTTAGAATAACCGGTATTGAACTCTACTTTTACCGGTTTACCGATTTACCGACCTACCGGTTTATCGGTAACGCGATTTTGCTTACCCTAGTTGGCAATCCCTAGCATAGAAAAGCTGTCTTGAGTAAAACAACGAAACGGAAATATTCACATTTCAAAATTAGTCATTAGGGTATGCCTACACACATTTTTTTATAAGGAATGTTGCCAGTTGTCAAAAAAGAAAATCCCGTGACATAATTTCGATACAGTCACACCCGTCAGTCCCAGTACATTTTGTGATATTAGATGAAATATATTTAATATTCTCAATATTATTAATATTTAAAGCATTTTCTTTGTGCTTAGTCATTTTTACTTATTTATTTTTTTACAAAAATGTTAATAAAATTAGTATATAACCACTCACCGTGGTTATATACTAATTTTATTAACATTTTTGTAAAAAAATAAATAAGTAAAAATGACTAACCACAAAGAAAATGCTTAAAATATTAATAATATTGAGAATATTATAATGGCGAGTACGGCCTTAAAAGCAAATCATTATAAAAAAACTAACAAAAAAATATAGAATCACTTCCCTAAACATAAACTTTTATCAAAAATGTATTAAAAATAACATTTTCCCTCAATTCATTGAGTCTAAATTTGTAACATTCTCAAAATCCTCTCATATCCCGCAAAAATCCATCCTCAAATTTAAAAAAAAAAAAAAAAAAACGGTGAGTGGTTATATACTAATTTTATTAACATTTTTGTAAAAAAAATAATAAGTAGAAATATATTTATCCTTTTTATACTGACTGAAAGTAGAGTAAGGATTTTCACAACGATAAGGATAAAAAGTGATTGAACGCGTTTCGTATTACGTCATTTTTCTTTCTTAGAAGTAGTATTGTACTTGAATGATTTGAATGTCATAAAAAGGTTTTACGATTATAATGGAAGGTTTTTCCGCTTTTTAAATCCAAAGTTGTTCTATCAGTAATAAAGTTCTGATTGTCAAGTCGCAGTATCAACCATGGAAAATAATACCGGTTTCTATGCGCCCATTTTTTTATTATTATCTTTTTTAAGTTAGCTTATAATACAACTAACAAAAACTATTATTTACACTTAATTTACATCTTTATATGTATATTATATTTACATTTTTATATGTATATTATATTTACATCTCCTTACAGTAAACAAAACATTTATTTTTAAATTCTTTCAGACTCTTCATTCTTCATACATTCAAGCATCTCATCATACATTTTAAACCCTTATACATTAAACAATTTTGCTACTTGTTTTTTTTTCAACAATGGCAGTCTTATTTTATCCTTATTTCTAGTAATCTGTTCATGACATTTTCTGTTCAAAACTATTTTATCCTTAAAATATTTTGGTAATTTAATGTTAAAAAATATGTATAAAGATCAGCATATTAAATTTAAGTCTCTTTTTTTATAGAAAACCAGTTTAGTTTTTCTCTCATTTTTAATATATTTTTATATCTATTTTTCTTAAGAACTATTCTCATCGCTTTATTTTAATAACCATAAAGAAAACTTGACATAATGGTTCTTATATAAAAACTAAACATTTGTTTAAAAAAAAACACATTTTTTTATTCATTGTAACTGCAGACAGTTGGTAGAAATCCATTTTAAATTTTTGCGTAAAATATCAAGGTTATTGGATTGAATTTTACTTTTGTCTACACATATATTTATGATAATATGTGACGCGTTTCGTCTTATTAAGACATTTTCAAATAAAGTGTTTGATAATGTCTTAATAAGATGAAACGCGTCACATATTACCATTTTACGCATATTATCATTCATATTATCATTTACTTTGTTTAATTTTAGATATATTTTATTTTAGAATAATATGCATAGTTTATAATTGTTGTCTTACAGTGTTACAGATTATATTAAAAATCATAATATATGTATTAGATAACTAACTACGTTAGAGCCAGGCAACACAGACCATTTATTCTTCCTGAGTGCAGACCCAATTTACCATCGGTTATGGCTGTGGAGAGGATGATTGGTCTGCTGAATGGCCTACCAAGAGAGGTGGATCAGTTTAATCTCAGCACTTTAGATTTAGGCAATTCCTCTCGGATTATATAACATGATGAATATTGTTAATTTTGTTTTGTCTTGTGATTTTTCTTTTTTTGGTACGTTTTATTATTTTTCGTATGCTTTCTTCAAAACTTTCTTTCGATTTTTGTGCCAAGATAAAGTCCTAATGTTGCAATACTAAGTCATCGCAGCATAGTATCTTCGAAGATATTTCTTTCAAGTAAAAAGCTTTTTTTTTTAAACGAATACTTTGCGAATAAAATTAGATGAAAAAAATTAATCTACTGTGTATCAATTTTTACTGACGTTCTACTATTTACGTAATATCCATGTTTTTTTTCAAAGTCTTTCAGGTGTTAATAACTTAAAAGAAAATGAAAATGGCGTGTCTTTCAACGGAGCACGTCAATAAAATTTGATTGACGGTAATCTAAATTTTTATACATTTTGAGTTGTGTAAGATATACGAGGCGTGTTCATAAAATAAGGTGACATCAAATTTTGCGGGCTTCGTACATTAGATTTTAATTTTAATTTTTAAATTAGTGTACATGTCCCCAACATACGTACATATGTTGACATTATCGAACATTTAGCTTTTTTTGTTGACTGATATAAAAGTTAGACGTATTTTGGTGTACTTGGCGATTTTATAACTGTTGAAAATCTGTATAAAATTTTGTGTGAATCATAAAATTAAAGGCTCTAACGCAGTTTAAATGTTGACTGTAGCATTTAACGAGTCTATTTTGAGCGAAAAAATGTTTATAAGTAGTACAAACTCTTCACTAAAACCCGAGAAGATGTTAATGTCGATGCCCGCCTTGGACACCCTAGCACGTCGACAATGAAGACGTTGAGGCAGTGAATAAAATTGCTATGGAGAATCATCGAATCACTATTAGAGAGTTGCTGAGGTTGTCGGCTATCGGTTGGCTCATGCCAAGCAATTATTTTTTATGTTTTGGGTGTGAATTGTGCGGCACCGAAAGTCGTACCGAAATTGCTAAATTTTGACTAAAAGAACCGTCGTATAAGCATCGCTCAGCATCTGATTTTTTTTGGCCAAAAACAAAATCCAAAAAAGGTAGGCTTCCTTAGTTACCGTATTCACCGGAATCAGCTTTCTGCAGCTTTTTTCTGTTCTCAAAACTGAAAATACCCACGAAAGGACGCAGTTTTGCCATGATCAAGGAGTAAAAGACCGCATCGTTGGGAGAGCTCACGGCCATACCAAAAAGCGCATATCAAAAGTGCTTCACGGGTTGGAAATAGCGCTGACACAAGTTTTTTTTAAAGAGAAATATTTGTATTTTAATTATTTACAAAAATACTTCAATTTCATACTATTTCTGTGAGCCTAAGTGGCTCATAATTAGAAAAAGGTATCAAATTGTGGTAGAGTGGGCTCGAACTGCAAAATTCTGACTCAAGAGTCCGTGACATGGGACCACAACCCGACACAACCAAGTGTATTATTATGTCTGAGGGGGTTTACTCCAAAGAGGAATAAATTTGATAATTTGATTTAACGAATAAATAAATATTTTACAAGAAAAATAAAGTCACTACATTTTTTGAACACGCCTCGTTTGTGTGAAAATACTACGTTGCTATGCAACAAATTCACATACATATTAAATATAACTGTAATATTAACTAAATTAAACAAACAATATTTTAAATGCAACATTATTTCTTAAATAATTTTCAAGAATTTCGCTACAAATATGGGTGTTATGACAATTTATAATGAAGTACGCGTAATTGCGGTATTTTACCACTTCATCAATATGATTTTGTATCATTGTGTAATGTTATAAATTTTAATTTATTTAAAAAAATATATTTAAAATCGCTCGTTCAGAAATAACTGATATGATTTTAACTATCCGTCTGGTCCAAATATAAACACAGACAGAAAAGCTTGACGCTATCTATGTGGAACTCGGGAGATAAAATTCGAAACGTGACACAGTTTCGTTTACAAAATGTGAATAATTATTATATTTATACTTTTATGAATTGAACAAAGGCAAAAAATATAAGCTGCTATTTTTTCTAAACCCATTATTGACAATTCAACTGCTCAAAACATATTTTAGTATGTAATCACTTTTTACATCATGTATTTTTTAACCCTTATCCGCACGCCAATGATGCATAGGGCACTGCATCATATAACGCAGTGTTATCTTGATCGTTAACACATGAGGAAAGGTGATCATCCCTCCGCTTCAGGTACCAGTCCAGGGTAATATTGAATATATATTAGAGTGAAAAAACAATAATATTTGTTTAACTTCCCCCCCTGGGAATCGATTCCGGGACCTCCAGAACGGTAGCCGAGCGTGCTGACCATTACACTACGGAGGTGGAGAAAATCATGTTTACTGAATATTCATTAATTAAAGTTATTATTTTTAACCATTATCTGCGACTTAATGGTGCATAGGTTCATCGGATCGATGCGGCGTTGACTTGATCTTTTTCATACGTAGCCAAGGTGGGCTATCAGACCTGGGCTCTAGAATTATATAGTAAACATAAATAAATTAGTGAAATGCATTTGATAAACAAATGTATATCCTCTCCTCAAGAGATATGCAAAACTTTAAGGTAGCCTAAATACATAATTAGGTTTTACTTAGGAACTACCACTATTTCTTAAAATAAATTTTAGAGCACGCTCAGCTACCGTTCTGGAGGTCCCAGGTTCGTTTCCTAGGGGGGATCAAATAAATATAAGTGATTTTTGATGTAATTTTTATTCAATATTACCCTGGACTGGTACCTGAAGCGGAGGGCTGATCACCTTTCCTTCATGTGTAAACGATCAAGATAACACTGCGTTTGTATGAAGCAGTGCCTTTTGCACCATTGGGGTGAGAATAAGGGTTTTATTATTATTATTCATCATTTATTTCCAATTCCATATACTCGTAGCACAAATATCTTTCACATGAACTTCTTCACATACTTCATTTGTATTATAATATAATAACATAAGCTTGCGTAATTTTCGATTAATATTTTGCTGAATTATCTGATGTAGTACCTGCCCTATGCACTTTTGAATGCGCATAGGATAAATAAACATGTAATGTTTGTATGAAATATATTTTAATAATGAAAAATAATCAGCGAATTTTTTTTCAGATACCTTTGTGTATTGTATTTATATTTTTTTTAAATATATACCTATAATGATGATTTTTGTATTGATTCGCAAGAAAATATCTTATTTCTAAAACACTTACATATTGATACTACGTATTAATATATACGTATCTGTTGCGTATGTTTTCTGTTTTTTATGTTTACTGTTTTTTTGTTGCTGTTACCTTATAGCACTTCTTTTTACTTTATTGCTCTTCTCAACATGTACATCTTATTACTGTTTGTTTTTTTTGTTTCACTTTAGCCCTTAATTAAGTCTGCTTATTGCTCTTCTTAACTTTTGCTGTACTTTATTCTTGCTGTTTACTTTTAACTCATTTAACATTTCCGCTCACTCCTTTCAAGAACGTCATAAATCAAAATACTTGATTTTTCAGGAGAACGCTTTTAATGTTTAAAATGTAATACAATGTTTTAAAAATAAATATCAAGCCACTTATTGAACCTTTTACTGTACAACAGATCTTTTTAGTTAAAACCTGAAGGTTTTTTCTCCATTTAAAAAATATAAAGTATATTTAAAAAAAAAATAAACAATACATTTTCTTCATAATGCAAAAACAACACTTTCTGCCCTGTAGCGGTTAAATATTAAGCTAAAAATATGCCTCTTGCTGGGATATAGTACATTTTCTGGGCATTCCGAAAACATGCACAACTGAAAATTGACGATTTTTGATTTATGACGTTCTTGAAAGGAGTGAGCAATTTGTGAATTTTTTTTAATTGGAATGTTATAATTACCTGTTTTTTTTTATTATTCATTATTGTAAATGTATTTATGGTAATGTTCTGTTCAATTTTTAAATAAATAAAAAAAAATCCATCAGAAAACCTATTAAGTATTAGAAATTTGCCTCTTTCGATAATTTTTTTAAAAGTTAAAATGGTTCGTAAGGGACACAGATAAACCTTTAATATGGTTTTAATGAATTTATTTACGGACAGCAGCATAGGTGGGATCAGACCCCCAGGAAGACCACCTAAACGATGGAAGGATAGCTCATCTTCCACCTCCCAGGAGCGACCCGAGAATGACAGGACCTAGTCCAAAAAGAAGAAGAAGAAGAAGAATCCTAATATGCATTATATTATATTTTTCAGTTACCCGTAGCCACTAACCTAAATTACACAAATATACAAATCTAACAAAAGTCGGTGGCTGTTTTAGATTTTTTTTTTGTTGTATTTTATGTTATTATTTTTTAATGCGAACAGTCGACCTTGAATCATTTTCTCGTTCCTTGTTCGTACAACTTGTGCCGTCACCTGCTTTGTAATTCTAAAAAATCTCATTCACTATAGATTTATACTATTTCCGTCCCCCTTTTTGTCCCATAAAACCAATGAACAGGATGGAGAGAACAAATAATATCGCGGTAATAATGCGAAGTGAGAATACATATTTATCCCGAGTTCTTGGCATGCGTCACCCGCCGCCTCTGCCGGCCTATTCCGGGCATAACGTTTCAGTAAATCCGCGGCGTTATCCCAGGATCTTCCATTGTGATTCCGACGATTTGGTGGATAGGGCAGGCGGTATTTCGGAACCGCGATGTTGGAATAAGGCTCGTGTATATTTAGGGACGCTGTTCGAATTACTCACTTGATCATTCCGAGGCTAGTCTTCACATTTTCTCGGTCCGATCTGATATATTACGTATTCCCTCTGGAATATAGTGCTTCGAACTAATAATACCCACTCACAGGCATTTCATCATTATTTTTTTTCTTATTATAGGCAAGTCTTGACTGACGCTCTATATTACGTAACACCTCGACCGGAAAATTCACATACCATATCCGAACCTATAAAACTGGGAATGTTTGGGAATTTCAACATCAGTTAGCGGTCAGTAAATCTTGGAAGTATGAAAAAGTATTTTGAGAAAATCGGATAATTTATTACAGCCTAAAAAATAACATGAAATGATGATGACATATTGTAAATTATATTAGAAATATAATAAAATGAAGGTAGAACGCTAATATTGTGTAGAATTAAATAGAAGAATGCCGTGGCTTAGTTGGGTAGATGCTTGACTACAAATTTCGAGTTCGAATCCCGGTAATCTCAACGTATTTCTTTAATACGGTGTAAAACTATCGTCACTTCCATCGTATTGTTAAGTATTTTTTTTCATTTCATCCACATTCCTGAGAAACAATGGATAAACCACGATAAAAACAGTTTTTTTCTCACTTAGATTAGATAGCACGCTGTGTCTTTAATTTAAATAATAAATGTAAAACTTTAAAACAAATTTAATTGAATAATTATTTTAATTAAAATATTAAAATAATTCTATCATTCAGTCAAAAATTGTGTGATTATTTCAAGCGCAGGATTGATCTTACCTTCTTCATGTAATTAAAGACCAATGTATCACAGCGTTGCTACAATGCAGGGCCCTTTGCAACAATTTGGTGTGGAAAATTGTAGAATTACAAAAAATTATGTTTTTTTTATTTTGATTTAGGAGTGTGAAGGTTATTTCTCTCTCTCTAAAGTTTTAGTCAAATAAAAGTATTTTACAGTGGAAACTGTAAGGAAATAAAACGATTATAAAAAAAAAAATATTTGAAGCAATAATTTTGTGATTTTCCATTTTACAATTAAAATGTAAAATCTTTTTAGTGAATCACAACAAAATTATAATTCAAATATTACAATAATAAAAATATGTAAAAATGTATTTTTTTTTAGATCCAACCCCTATTTTTATGCAAACATGTTTGCGTAAAATTCCCAACCTGATTATCGGGCATCGGTTGCCAAATTCCTCGGGTTTTAAATACTTTTTTGACGGCTCGTTCCTGCCCAACTGATTAAGTGATACAGATAATTATCTCGAGATTTTGAGATTTTATACTAAATTATAAACCAAAAAAAACGCGAAATAATATTAGTCATACTGGCTGTAAAGATACGCGCTGGCCAAATTGGCTTTGGGTGTAATTATCAATTCTAATACGTTCGCTTAAAGTATTTTTAGAATGATCAACATTTTGTTGATGATACTGTGAAATAATCAAATTCATACTGATGTGTCTGTGTGTAATTTATATAAACTGAACCTACAACTCAATTATCGTTTACACCAAAATGTTTATAATCGTAACGTATACTTTTTTGAAAAATTTAATTTGTCTTTTTCCGTGACTATGATTTCACCCCCTCTTCAACCTTCAACGTCCCAAAGACCCAACTCTAAAATTTAGAATTAGCTTATTATTTTTGACATCTCATCAAAGATGAAGAAGAATATGGAAATAGTGAAGTTCTATTGATTCAAGAACAAGGTTTCCAAACTGGCTCACATATGTATATGTGAGCCAGTTTGGAAACCTTGTTCTTGAATCAATAGAACTTCACTATTTCCATATTCTTCTTCATCTTTGATGAGATGTCAAAAATAATATGAAAATAACTCCTGTAATTGGAGATAATCCAGATTTTGTGAACAAGTATTTAGACACACTCAAAATGTTGTAGAATTAGCTTCACATACGGTGTTTGAAAATGATGCGGAATGCATCGAAACACGTGTTCCATTAGATTTTAAGAAATAGTGGTATTAACTAAGAAAAATATTTATTAGAAATGCATAGATTTTATCACAAAGTGACTGCCGAATCAATTAATAATTGTGAATTGCTCACAGTAAATTTTGGGTAACTATGGCTACGAAAACAACCAATGCAATATGCTTACGATTCAAGCGTTGACTAAGTAAAGTGAAGTTTTATTTTGTTAGTATTAATTAATAGTATTAATCAGTCTTGATAAAGAAGCGGTTAGTTTTGAAACCGGTAGTCATTATAATTAAGTATAATAAAATATTTATAGTGATTTTAAAACAAAGGGACATTTTATTTATAAAATATTTTTTCTGTGGAAACGGTAATCTAACGATAGTTTAAGATACGCTAATTTTTGTTGTTGAAAATAAATAATAAAATTGACTCCTCCCTGACGCAGGAAGTTCATTTTTAAAACACCTCATCTCGCAGTTGGGAACAGCTTTGAACTTTCATTTAGCTCGTTCCATTTTTTCTTTCGACACATTTCGGTCGATCTTGGTTTAAAAATAGTACCGGCATTACAACTTCTCGAATTGAACGAAGATTGTTAGATTTATGCAATTTAGAGGAAAACACTTATTAAATTAAATTTTTTGAATAAGTTAACGTATTATTTATCCGGGCTCATCTTTTCTGGGCCTAGTGTTCGATTCCCAGGGGGGAATAAATAAATATAAGTGATTTTTCACTCTAATATTTATACACAATGCATTGATTTACGTGTCATAATATATTTTAAGTTGTGGTATTTACCAAGTAAAATTAAAATTTAAAATGGTTAGATATTACTACAAGTAATATAAACTAACTAACTAACCATCTCTCTGCCTTCCTCGCAGGGGTAGGCAGAGAGAATAGAACGCCACACCACTCTGTCGTTGCAAACATTCTTCGCCTCTTCCACGTTCATGCATCTCTTCATACATACCCGCCGATTGTTTCGACTCCTAACCTGACCACTTTCAAGTATTTGGCATACTTGATCGTGCCAAGTTTTTCTCGGTCTTCCTCTGATTTAAGTACTTGCCAAACACTTACACAAGTAATTATAAGTACTTGCCAGCAATCACCAAATCAATTAATGAAAATATACATTATTTCTGAGATTTGACACAGCGGTGGTGAATTTGAGAACTTTCATGATATGCAAACCAAAATATCAAGGATATCTAACGCTTTAATTCAATTTATCTTTATTTTAGACTGCGTGTTGTAAATACATGATCTAGAATCTAGATAACCGCGCCTGGTTGATCAAAAAAAAACATTAGTAATTCTCAAAACACCATGGATTGCGAGAATTTTAAACGAAAATGTATGAAAAAAAAGACCAATGTATACTGTTAAGAAAAGAAAACTAGAAACATTATGAGAGAGAATACGAAATGATACTTTTTTTACAAGCGACATTGGAAAGTAACTCGGAATCAGAAGAAAGCATATTTAAGTTGGGGATTGAATAAAAGTACATTCGATCCGAGGTTCGTTTTATTATCAAGGGAATACGACTCCCTCGATAAATAGCTAAAATAATAAATACTAAAGTTTTCTCTTTGAAAATAATAAGTTCCTACTATGTCAGATAATTTAACTATTTTTTTAAATGATTTTTTATCAACACACTTCTATGAAATCGGAAAGAAATAAAATATTTATTATGAGGAAAACAAAACGAGAAATTTACTAAGCGAAGCTACGAAAGCTTAAAAGCTTAGGAATGAATTTGTTCAAATTGGAAAATATTTTAGTAATTAGGAAAAGTTTAAATATCAATATTTAATTTTTTCGTTTTCTTAAATGGATGAAGAAGAATATGAAAATCTGGGCATTTATAGGGCTTACGACCGTCATAGGCTGGTTTAAGTGATCACTTTACATACACGTGTGTAACATTCACCAATTCAACCATGATTGACAACCACTTTTCTCAAATTCTAGGAAGCTCTATATATATGATCCAATTTTGCAATATTGTACTTGAATCACGAGAATTTTCACTAGACACATCTATTGGTGAGGTGAAGAAGCTTATTTATTGAGCAGAAAAAGCCCCGTAAATGTTCAGACTTCCATATTCTTCTTCATCTATGTTGAGATATCAAAAATAATATGAAAAATAACTTATATAATTGGAGATAATCCAGGTTTGTGAACAATTATTTGGACACACTTAAAATATTGTAAAAAAATACCTATTTATATTTATTTTAATTCATTCATAGCTTGTCTGGTTAGGAATAATTTTTATAAGGTATTTTTCCAGACCTAATCGCCGTTATCTCGACACGTGCAATGGAGAGTATAGGTGAAAATATAGCCGGCTTACAAACTCGAGGTTGGTTTCAATGTAACACTAGTCGCTGTTCACAGCGAATGAAGGCAAAGTAGGTATAAATCGTCACGATAATTGCCAACCTTCAGCGTGGAGCGACACAATAAACGCTTTTCGAGGCTTTGGTAGGACAAATATAGATTTACTGTTATTCAACTAGTTGACTATTTATAATCAAGCCAATATCTGCAGGGATAGGCAGAGGGGTTATATATTATATTTTATTTAGATATTATATTTTTTATATTTTTGTTACTAAACTTACAAAAAAGCCTTTGTCCGCCTGCGTAGTGTAATGGTCAGCACGCTCGGCTACCGTACTGGAGGTCCCGGGTTCGATTCCAAGGGGGTCAAATAAATACAAGTGATTTTTTCACGCTTATATTTATTCAATATTACCTTGGACCGGTACCGGAAGCGGAGGGCTGATCATCTTTCCTTCATGTGTTAACGAAAGATAACACTGCGTTTATATGATGCAGTGCCCTATGCACCATTGGGGTGCGGATAAGGTTTAGAATGAATGAATTACATAAAATCTAATTTATGTCTGATATTATGTATATATTCTAACACGTAAATTTTCTTCTTGTTTTATTTTTATATGTAATAACAATGTTTACTAAATCTGCAGAATTATTTATTGATTCGGCATTAACATCGTGTAAAAACGTGATAATTGAAATACATTTATAGAAAAATAAACTTGTAATACTACTTTTGGGGTTATCTTCATAAGACTTGATTTTATCTTCATAAGACTACTTTTAAGGTTATTAGTTTCGAGAACATTTGTAGTTCTCGAAACAAGTCGTGTTTACATCAATAAACTCAAGCGTGGTCTTATACAAGTGTTTTATTTTGTAATTTAAGTCATGAGAATATTTTAGCTTACGACTTGAAGAATTTTACCTTATTTGTATGTTTAGCATGTTTAACTACCTTGTTTTTCATCTTCATAAATTATATCCTTCCTTCGACGGTATCGTTCCTAATGCATAAAACTCTTTTGTTCTCTCGTAAAATAGGTAATTAATTACGTAAATAATTGAACGTTCCTTAAGATTTTGATTTCGAATGTAATGTTTAGCTTTAAAGATTTATGGTGTGTTTAAAAAGTCGTTGTAACCTTATATCCACTGACCATTATTAAGATATTACATATTGGTAATTATATCCTTCTCATATTGTAAGGAGAAAATTAAAAACACTTGTTTTTTACCTCTTGAGTTTTTTTTATGACTAGTTTCGGATGCTATGCTTCCATCTTCAGGTCTAAATGTAAACTAAAACGTAATCAATAAATAACTTTTCTATAAATAAGGAGATTGGTAAGTTATGGGGAGGGGGGTTATTCAAGGGGGTGGAGTTTGAAAATAAGGAAGCAAAGGTGAAATTTTTTGAAATAATATATTATTTATTAAACTATTATTAGAAATTAAGTTTTTTTGGATCTCTAAATTTTCTAAATAATTCATAATTTGTCCTTTGTGTGGCACTAGGTGTAATAATTTTATTTTATAAGAGTGGTATGAGTGATTTGTATATATAATATTATGTAATTTGCAAATTTCCTTCTCATATCATGATAAATTATATCTTTCCCTCGACGATATCTGTTTCCAATGCATGAAACTCCTTTGTTATTTCGTAAAATACAGAATAAATTTGTTAAATACTTTTAACGCCCCTATATCCTATCTTCATCTGTTTTCAAAAGTAATGTTTAGCTTATTAAGATTCATGGTTTGTTTTAAAATTCACTGTAATCTTTTGCCCGCGACCCTTATTAAGATGTTACATTTTTTATTTGTTTTTAATTTCGGTAAATCATTTCTGGCTCGCCATCTTACATTTACTGGCGAATAAATCAGCTCTCCAGCGGAGAATCTCGCTGATGATCTCCAGATCTATGGAGACATCGTTGAGTGGCAATTTGGCTCAGCAACGAGTGATTGATGGGAAGAGGAATATTTATCTACAAGGCCCACCTACGGTCGTGATATATATGCAGGTAATCAAAGGATAAGAAATCACAGTCATACACTGTAACAAAATGGATCAAACAACTATGCGATTGCAATAATTGGTATGGGCACGGTCGCCAAGTCATATTGAGGAACCTGTACAAAAGTCTAAATATTGTATGTAAACATCTACATCCGCTTATTGTGATCGCACTGGGGCCTGTAATATTGGAAAACAATAAACGGTATTTTTTTTAAATCAATGTATTGCCACGAAAAATTCAAACAAAAGCCAAAGTTTGATTGCAAAAACATTATTTTAAGATTATTTTGTTTGCAAGGTTTTATTTTAATTTTATTTTATTTGGAGATTTTACAGAACAGTCACATTTATGAGTAACATAAAACAGGTATTTGTAAAATTCCAATTACAAAACTTCACTTACGTGAAATAATTAAAATAATATAAATACCTGGAAAAGGGACGAGAGGGAAGCAAACGGAAAAAAGGAAAGACAAATATGACGATTTTTTTATTAAATATCGGGTCCTTCCGAATGTATTTTTAATCATATTTAGGTTAATTTTTATTTAAAATAAAATTGGTATTTTTGTTTGATTTATGTATCTTAATTAATAATTTTGTTTGTTGAAATTGACAACAATGTTTATTACTATACAGATACATTTTTCATTGGTTTAATGTGTATTTTCTTCTCACATCTGGTCGTACTACTGTTCACAATCACCCTGATTGTACTTTCTGATTACCTGTGCATTCAGATTATTTATAATACTTTTAAAAAAAAAAACAATAAGCATGAAATTCATAGTAGGTATTTTTTAAATTAACAAAAAAAAATCTATCTGTATGCGGCCTTGGAAAATTTTTAAGTCACTATGCGGCCCGGGGTGCAATTTGGGTCTGCCAGGCCTGCTCTAGTCCAAGACAAATTATGTGAAGATATGAATATGACTTTTTTAGGACTGATGAGGTGTTTCAATGATATAACGCACCTGTTAATATGTATGCCCTTGATATAGATATTTTATGAATTGAATATTTTATCCTGGGTATTTAACTAGCTATTCGTAAGATTTCCATGTTCCCTTATTCATCTTTGTAGGAATACTTTTAAAACGATCAATACTTAATACCCATTTCTTATTAGATTTATGTTTTGTACTAACATTTCTTGGTGGAACTGTATTTTAAAGAATAAAATAACAACCATATAGTTTTTTCCACATAAATTTGACCAGCGACCGGGTTTGGTCGTAACCGACATAACCAGACCGGGGTCACGACGAAACCCGGTAGCTGGTCAAATTTATGTGGGAAAAAATTATAAAGTTATTAATTTATTGTCTGAAATACAGTTCCACCGAGAAATATCAGTGCAAATTTTAAATCTAATAAAAAGTACTGTAGAATTGACGATTCTATTGAAAGTTATGTTAGACCAGTTTGATGATGTTGGTTATGACGAAACCCGATCGCTGGTCAAATAAAATTTATGTCGAAAAAACTATATCGTTGTTATTTTCTTCAATATTTCTTTTCCAAAATCATTCATAAACGAGTGAAAGCTTATAAAGTAAAAAAATGCCATCTTCATTTACAATATATTATCTACAACATTTTGAGTGTGTTCAAATACTTGTTCACAAAATCTGGATTATCTCCAATTACGGGAGTTATTTTCATATTATTTTTTTTACATATTTTTTGTAAAGTGATCACTTAAACCAGCCTATGACGGTCGTCAGCCCCGTAAATGCCCAGACTTCCATATTCTTCTTCATCTTTGATGAGATGTAAAAAAATAAAATAATATATATTCTACCTGACACACACTTATGGACATAGTAGTTATGTACTGATATATCGTGGTATCTTTTTGGAGTCTAGTATCTTTGTTTTTTTTTTTTTTTTCGAATAAATCAAAATCACTTTCCATCTTATGTTTAAGATTTGACAGTCAAATCTCAGTAATCAGTATATTCACAATATTTTTCAAGATGCTATCATCTATAAATTCCGGCATACTAAGATCTAATCTCTCGTTCTTGAAACTTTGATTGGAGTTGAAAAAGACGTTAGTACGAGGGAAATTCCAGTTTTTTTCTTTCTGTTTACTATTTTTTTATTTAACATCCATCCGCACCCAAACGGTGCATAAGGTACCGCATCAGATCAATTGAGTGTCAATTTGATTGCTTATTACACGAAAACAAAGTGATCAGTCTTACGCCAAAGGTTTTTTTTTTATATAGTAGTGGAACATATTTTAGGGAATACGCTTGACGTTTGTCATGAACACAGGATATAAGATTTTTTTTCTAAATGAAAAATTTCATATTTTTCTTAGCGCCGACGTATGGTTCCTACTATTCATCTTCCATTTCCCCTTAAATTTTCACCCTAAATACCGTCACATACGTCATTTGCATCCCATCATGTTTATTTCACAAGTATCAGGAACGCAGTATTGACTACCTTGTACATATAATCAAGAATCTAGTGAACACCCCATCGATCCAATGCAATCCTCTGTGCACCTTGGAGCGCGAATAGGTGTCAAAGAGAATTGAAAAAAATTCACTTTCATTGCAATGTTCAACTAAAATAAATATCAAAGAAAATCCTTCACAATGAATATCTCGATAGGTATTACGCGTGTATGTATATTTTGAATATACTCGGTATATGAATGTATGCAAAGGAAATTCAGTTTGAAAATGAGGGCATTTCTAAGTGGGTCAAGTGTGTAATATATTCTTATTTGTTGGTTGTACCAAAATATCTGCATTCAGCCAACTCTCAAATTTGAGAACTACATTTTTTCATACACCTGGAATATTCTTCCGAAAGAAGTATGTACAATACATTCGTTCATTCATATTTCAGATGTACATATCATCAGTTTTCTTTAGTTGTATTATTGAAAAAAGCTCTACGTTCTATAGGCAAAAGGCTGGTTTAATCTAAGTACCCTCTTTTCCCTGCATTTTCCTGTTAATTGCTACTGAATTCAAGTATGCACTTTTTTTTCATTAAAATTTTGTGTCATTTGACTGAAATTGAAAAAGGAACTAATTGTGTTTTTTTGTAATATGGCATACGAATTATCTTAACTTTTTTTTTATATGGTATGTGAATAATTTTATCGTTTTATTACGTTAATTAAAATTTACCAAAAACGTTTACTACAAATACTTCCAAGTTTAAAATTCTTTGGGATTTTTTACAGGGCAATATTAGCTAGTAAGATATCAAATGGTTTTGTTAAAAAATGCACTTGGTCACTTTCTCCTGTATGACTGCTATATATATAAAAATATATACTTATATATATATATATATATATATATATATATATATATATATATATATATATATATATATATATATATATACAGTATCTACTCAATGAATTAGGGCCACGCAGAATTTCGCGCAATTTCTCAATTCAAACAGGAATAACTCAGAGAAAACCTTGAATAAAACAACATTGAATTTTATTTACACATGAACACTTTATTACGCTTAAATTATGCATATATTTTCATATAAATATAGTTAGTATTTAGTATTTCCACCTTTGGCAGAAATAACTGCCTCAATTCTTTTTGGCATACTTAAAATGCACTGTTTTATCATGTTTTTTATTTCTTCGTCTTCTGACCAAATTTTTTGAACATTTTTTTTAGACAGTCTACTGTCGGATTTGGAAATGAGTATACCTTATTTTTTAACATGCTCCATACGTTTTCTATAGGATTAAGGTCCGGAGAATTTCCAGGCCAGGGGAGCAAAGGCAGATTTTTGTTAGACAAAAATTTTATTATTGATTTAGCCCGGTGGCAAGGTGCCCCATCCTGCATGAAGGTGTATGGACCTTCTATTGGGTCGAGTGTATGGTAGAAGGGCAATAAAATTCGTTCGAGGACCTGCTTATAGGAATTTTGGTTCATTGTTCCTTCCACGAAAAACAACGGTCCAGGTAAATTGTTAATAATACATGACCATATCATTGTTGCCGGGGGTTGTTTGATAACTTTTACCACACAGGCCTCATTGTAACGTTCCATTGATGTTCTCCTGACGAATTGACGGCTCTCTGTCACGGCTTCTAACCGGCACTCATCACTAAAGATGACCTGAAAAATAATGAAAATTTAAGTTTAATTCAAATATATAAGTTTATTTACTAAAATGATATGTTGAAAATTCAATTTAAATAAATACCTTTTTCCAATCATCAACCGAGTAATTTCGATGTAGCCTGGCCCATTTTAATCGATCCGCTTTCATTCGTGGTGTCAATTTTGGTACTTTTACAGGGCGCCTGCATTTCAGATTTACTTCGTAAAGACGTCGCCTCAGTGTTGATACCGATATATTTATACCCTCTTCTTCCAATTTTATTTTTAATGTTTTTGCTGATGCACTACGGTTTTCTAAGGCACTTTGAACGATTTTTCAATCAGTCCTCGGTGTTGTTTTTCTAATCCTACGACAGTTCTTTCGCCGATTGCTGGTGGCGGGTGACTGATTTTTTATTGATTTTGAAATTATGTCCACTGTTTGACGAGAAACGTTTTCTTTTTTTGAAATTTCTCTATTAGATAGTATTCCTAATTTCAGTAGCACTATAACACTAGACTTTTTTTCCTCAGAAATGTCTTTACTTTTTCCCATTTTGTCCTTTTCAAAAAAAAACACTTGTGTTTACAAAAAAATTTTATACTTTATGAACTAAAATTAAAAATTAAGTTTTTTTCACAAGACACGATAACTATATAACCTCTCTGAACAAAACAACAACCAGAACTCAAGAAACTTCACTAATAAATGAGATAGGACTATTATTTTAACTTTCAACTATCTGTCTACCTGTGCTAATTGGGGACCTTTCTCAGAAAAAGGGTTTGAAATTTTGTAAAGGCTTAAATAATCCAGGTATATTTTACATATTATTGAAGGTAATATACATGATATTAGATGTCAATAGAAAACTTAAAGTATTTATGTAAAATAAATATAATAATCCAAAAGATTTCAGAGTATTCAAAAAAATAATGGGTGGCCCTAATTCATTGAGTAGATACTGTATATATATATATATATATATATATATATATATATATATATATATATACATACGGGTTATCTTTTCACTGTAATTTCAGCCCTTTATCGGTTTAATTTGGATAATTTTCTGTAGAATGTATCAGCAGCGTCATAATCAAAATATAGGTGGTTTTTGGTGCAGTAATGATGACGTCACAGCCGAATTCCCGATCAGTTGTTGCGTAGATGGGATTGATCCGTGCGTGCGCGGGTATTCTGGGCGCACGGGCGCTGGCCGACGCCGGCAGCGGGCTATTTCCGTGGCGGGCGCTATTCTCGGGAACAATCGGCGGCCGGGACGCCGCGCGCGCCGGGACGCATCGGGACGGAGCGTCCCCCCGCGGCAGGCTGCGGAGGGACGCTGCTCGATCCATCCGGCCTCGATCGGCTACAATGTCTTTATTTCTATTCCAATTTAAACAATAAATTAATACAACATTTTGAGTGTGTCCAAATACTTGTTCACAAAATCTGCATTATCTCCGGAAATCCAGGATTCGGGCCTCACATACTAATATAAGAGTTTCTGCTTTGCAAAGAGCTTCTTTACATCTCACCAATAGATGTCTCTAGTGAAGTTCTAGTGATTCAAGAACAAGGTTTCTAAATTGGTTAATATATATAGAACTTCCAAGAATTTGAGTAGTGTGGTTGTCAATAATGGGTAGAATTGGCGAATGTTACACGCGTGTAAAGTAATCACCTATGACGGTCTTCAGCCCCGTAAATGCCCAGACTTCCATATTCTTCTTCATCTTTGATGAGATGTCAAAAAATAATAACAAATCAATATATACATAATAAACAATCCGTTTCGTTCGCCTCCGTAGTGTAATGGTCAGCACGCTCGGCTACTATTCTGGAGGTCCCGAGTTCGATTCCCAAGGGCGGTAAAATAAATATAAGTGATTTATTCACTGTAATATTTATTCGATACTACCATGGACTGGTACCTGAAGCGGAGGCCTGATCACCTTTCCTTCATGTGTAAACGATGAAGATAACACTGCGTTTATATGACACAGTGCCCTATGCACCATTGGGGTGCGGATAAGGGTTTTTAAAAATTATTATAACAAACAATATTCATGGCGTTTATATTAAAAGTAAGCAAGAAGACGTAAAGGTGTAGAAGAATCCCGCTTCGGAAAACTCCTTCGGACACGTGGAACAGATCAATATCCAATGTGATATTGTTTATCATAGCGGTGGCTCTTCCTACACGCATAACCATTGGCAGGTTGGTCCTGTATATTGGAATGTGAAACAATCTATGTCGACGCTGTCTTAGGTAACTATCGGGAACATACAGACCAATGTTCCGGATAATTTCAGGATTATCGATCATACCGCGCAACAATCGATAAAAATGCGTGCTCGGATGTGCAGGCTTCGATGATCGATCAGTCTAAGTACACTGAACGGATACTACACTATACTTCTGGTCAATTCGCTTTCAGTATTTTTTTTTAATTGAAAAATTTTTTTTTTACTAAACACTTATTCAAATAATACAAAATAGTTTGTAAATATACAATACATTTCAAAAATAACGTTTCTACCTCTCTAATAAAGTAGATACTTGTGTTTACGGAGGGAGTTTACAATTACTATATTTTTTAAATATTTATTAAGTTTAAATATGTATATAATTTAATTATGAAGAATATAGTAAGAAAATAGGTATCAAGGTGTTTAACCGCCCTACACATACGAAGGTACGTGATACGCGCGGTTTTTCTTCACCATTCCGCGTTAACCCGTATGACCTACGCGCACGAGAAAAGATATATGTTTCAAATATATTTAAAGTGTACCGGATACACTGATAAATTTTTGTCAGGTTTCATACCTGACAATATTTTGTGACAACAAACGATGCGATTTTTTGGCTGTTTATAAAAAAATATGTTATAATATAATTTGATAATTTTTGTCATTTATCCGTACATGTTTGTATTTAAATCTTTATTCAGTCATTAAAACCTGCTACTAAACAAAATAATTTTTATGACGTGTTATTTTTCGAGTATTGTTTTTAATTTTCAATGTGAATTACTTTTCATTGTCATTCTAAAATGTTTAAAATCATAATAAATCCATCCCCCTTCTCATTCTATAGAAAATACTAACTTGAAAATCTCGTAAAAGTCACTTTGATTTTTGTAATCCAATTAAAAACAACATAACTCTTTATCGATTTTTAGCTCTTTGCCAATAGAAAAATTTATTTCAAAAGATAATTTTAGGTGATGTTGTTTTTGACAATGTTCGGGTCGAACAGATTTTATTTTAATATTTGAAACACAATACTACACAGCTCTATTTCGCATGCTTTTATGAATAACGTTTTTACCGTAATGGCAGCGCCATCTATTGAACTAAACAGCAACACACGTGATACTAAACATTGCTCATGGCCAACTGTGTGCTTCTTGACATTGCTATCACTACTCCTTTTTAATATTTTTGATAGTGTGTTCTTTCATAGATTTTTATATTTTATTGCTTCGAAAGTTTACACACACATTTCAGGCAGGTATTTTTTACGCCTGCGGACCGCTGGTGATGATATTTGATAATTATGTATATTCATATTAAAATTATTTATGGATAATTCCTTCTTTTCTGACTTTGAAATGAGGCCGGCGCAGAAGGTAAAAATACCCTTCCCTTCTTTAAGCCTCAATCAACCGAACGGGTAGAAATACTCTATCCGTTCGAAGTGTGTTTTAATATATGAATTGTGTACTTTCTTTTCCATTTAACTGGACCGAACTAGAGCACAGCTACAGCTAGTATGAAATATTTTTGATATATGTGATATTTAAATTATTAATAATATCTTTGCAATCGTAATTCCGTTATGCGAACATGTGTCATCCAAGCATATGGATTATTTCTCCACATATGTATTTGGATAACCGCCAGCTTTTCCAGAAATCAAATAAATTCCATCGAGCTTCTTATCGGCTTAATGTCGAATGGTTTAGTTTAATTCTCCAATCGCTATTTTTTATTGCAAATTTTCTCTGACCTGTTTGTTGATTCCCCTATGGGAAAATACACAATTAAATTCGTTTCCAAACACTCTTGATAACGATGTCTATATTAGAGAAACCCGTCAATTTATTTTTATTCCAGTTTTTTAAAATGTTTTATTAATTTATTCGGTGTTTGAAAATGATGCGTAATGCATCGAAACACGTGTCACAGTAGATTTTAAGAAATAGTGGTATTTACTATCTTAAACATTTTTTATTTATGTTTTCTGAAAAGGGTTGGAAGTGTATCACTTCATATTACATTTATTGTAACAGTATTAAGTTTATAAGTATAGGATATAAATGTAAACATTAATAATTTGGTAAATGATGTAGGATCAACATTAGATTATAGTGATTGAATATATATATATATATATATATATATATATATATATATATATATATATATATATATATATATATATATATATATATATATATATATATATATATATATATATATATATACATATATATATATATATATATATATATATATATATATATATATATATATATATATATATATATATATATATATACTTATATATAAGAGGAAAACTTGGAATGATCAATTATTTCAAATATTTGAAAGTGGTCAGGTCAGGAGTCTGAATGATTGGCGGGTATGCGTGAGGCGTTCTACATTTAAAAAAAGGGGAAATATTAAGCTGCTCATAATTAAAAATAGGTATCAAAATGTGGTAAAATGCGTTCGAACCCAGAAATTCTGATTTGGAGTCTACGACACTAACCACAGGACCACAACCCGACTTTCATAAGGTTTCAACTCCCGGTTTAGTGATGATTGATAAGAATATATTACAAAAAATGTTTCTACTGTTCCTCCTTCATTTCCTTTTCTATCAGTCTTAATTTCCTGATTGAAATGATTAATTTTATATGAGTTTATTTGATACAAATAATTACTTCAATAGTACTGCCATCCCTCCTCAATTTCCTTTACCAAAATTGTTTGTTGATTGGTTTTTTACTTTCAGCTGTTTTATTTACATCAAATGTTTTCCTTCAATTTTATTCCACTTCGATATCCAAGCATTTAGAGCGCATTTCCTATCTTCATATAATTATAGATCGAGATGGTAAAATAAAAAATTAAAATTAAATAAAGAAACAGCTCTTACCCCCCTTCAACCTTCAACGTCCCAAGGACCCAACTCTAAAATTTAGAATTAGTTTCACATTTGTGTTTGAAAATGATGCAGAATGCATTGAAACACATGTCATAATAGATTTTAAGAAATAGTGGTATATATTTAGTAAAACTTAAATTAAAAAATGAGATAATACCACGCAGTACTCTATACACCAATGTTTCTATTAAAAGTTGAAACATTTTGTTCGAAATCGAAATACGTGTCTTGTTCGTGTTCTAATGCGATACTCAATCGTCGTTGATTCTACAAAAGCTCCAATCCGACAAGCATTTAATTCTAAGGGTATTTTATATCCAATTTACTGCTATTAGAATAAGCACAAATTTAATTTCCCGAATTTGCAACTCGCACAAAGTTATTGGGTAAGCTTGGAGAATAATTCGCGGCTGATTCATATTTACTTTTCCGAAATAACTTCTTGTCTTCAAGACACACATATACGAGGAAAACATCGGCAAGCGGGCACAAAGCCAAAAATGAAAATATTGCGATTATGCTCTTTGAAAAAAAAAGTATTTTTTACTCTGCGCTCTCTTTTTATATAATTTAGCGAACGCATAAACACTGAAAAATATTACGATAGCGATGTTATGACTACGTTAGTTGAATTTTTTTAAACCTTCACTTCTTAGTCTACCTCTAGGCTGCTTCTATAGAGCTATCCATTTTGAAAATTCTTTCATCCTCATTTGATCTAAGTTTCTCACCTTTCATTACCTTTCTGGACTTGCGAAATCAATCTATAATTTCATTTTTTATCAAGATTTCTAGCTCGTATTGTATTTTTTTTTCTTAGAATCCATCATTTTCCAACGTATTTTTAAATATCATTCTAAGTATTTTTCGCTCAACTTCTGCAAGATTACAATGTGTTCAACTACTATGTATACTGAAAAATATTTCATGACGTCAATGGCTTGCATTTAGATAAGTAAGAATTCTGATGAAATTGAAATATCCAAAGTCACATTGAACATGCTTAGTTTATTACATACTTATTAACCACAATAATTCTGTGTCATTTTTACTTCAATTTATTTTGTTGTTAAAAATGCGATAACTGTTTATATTTTTATTTAGGTATGTGAATACTACTTTAAGAGTATGTAGTATATATAACATTTGACCCCGGAAATTGAGCGTAACAAAATTTATTGTTAATTTTGTCATTAAACGTCAAAATATTATTTTTGCGGCTCGAGAACATATAATTTATAGCTTAAACTGGTAATGTGATAATCTATATATCAAAATACATATGTCGACTTTTACATAGGTCTTTTTTATAGCCCTTCAGTTTGATTTATTATTTCGTATATACTTATCCTATTTTGATCCCTCCGTGCTGTAATGGTTAGAATGTTTGGCTACCATACATCCCAGGTTCGATTTCAAAGTACAGTGTTCGTTTCTCATAACGAACTTGCTCCTAGAACGAATCAATTTCGTTATCCGAGGCATCACTGTACTCAAAATAAATATAAGCTATTTTTCACAAGCCGGTTTTTAACTCACAAGAACATTGTGTATACATGGATAACCCAGGTAAAATCTCAATCATTCGTCGAGGATTGAGATTTGCAATGTCGACTGATTGAGCGGATGATGTCCAGCTAATTGAATATCAGCAGCATCATTTGGCTACCTTTGGCTGGACCACATCTGTTCTGGGATGAATCTGATGTTGGCATTCCGCCAGGAAACACTGCACGTCTTCTGTGCATTCCGAGCGATGAAACATTTTATTTAATACAATTCAAGCATTCAAGAAATTTTAATTGTCACTAAATTAAGTTCTTCATCTCTCGTAAACAGCTTTAATTAAAGTATGGATTATGTAACATTCTTTATTAAAATATCTTTCACTACATGTTGTCGCCTACAGTCGTTTTGCGATTAAATTCTTGAACCTTTTTGTACGTCATTTGATTTCTCATGCAATCATATCGATATCAATTAGGCCGGAAGGCTTTTACAAATGTATTCATGATAGTAAAGCGTATTTTGTTAGATACGTGTATATATATATATATATATATATATATATATATATATATATATATATATAAATATATATATATATACATGTATTTATATATATATATATATATATAAATATATATATATATATATATATATATATATATATATATATATATATATATATATATATATATATATATATATATATATACATATATATATATATATATATATATATATATATATATATATATATATATATATATATATATATATATATATATATATATATATATATATATATATATATATTTGAGTGTGTGTTCGTATTGGTCCCTCCTCCTTAAGTTTGATAAGCTCAAAAGTATTTAATTTTGCTGTACTGATTTTTTTATTGCCACGCGTTAAAATATTGAATTTCCAATAGTCCTATTATAATAAAAAACAATGAAGACATCGAATATCTTATTCGATGATGGAAAGCACCACACGGTCAGAATGAAAATATAAAAAAAAACAATATTAAATAAAAGAAATCGCACAGTAGATATAAGAAAATATAATTTATGCAAAAAACAAAAGTTAAGATGAAATCAAATTCTATCAAATTCTCATAAGGCACCTTTTCTATCCAGTGTATATTTCGAATGCTTTCAAATATATCCTTCATGTTTGCATCAGTATAACCAACTAACTAACTATCCATCACGCTGCTTCCCCGCAGGGTAGGCAGAGAGAATAGAACACCACACCACTCTGTCTGCAAACATTATTTGCCTCTTCCACATTCATGCATCTCCTCATACATACCCGACGATTATTACGACTCCTGACCCGGCCGCTTTCAATTTTTTGACAAACTTGATTGTGCTTAGTTTTCCTTCGTCTTCCTCTGCTTCTTTTTCCAACTAGATTCGCCTCATAAATTTGTTTAACCGTTCTTTCCTCACTCATACGTTCCACATGTCCAAACCATCTCAACACACATTTCTCAATTTTATCGAAAATGCTTATCTAAGCCTTGCATTAATTCATTATTTCATCATTGTATCAGTATTCAGAAGAATATATTGAAATTCTTTGATTATCAATTCATATAAATTATGATTCATTTTTTGAGAAAATATGTGATTGAAGCTTTCAAGTGTATTGTCCATAAATATTTAAAAAAATTATACAGTTTACTAAAAAAATTCAATATGCATAAATAAAACATAATATCGTTTATTCAAATTGTTGTTTGATTAATAATTATGGGCATATCAAACCCACTATCTCTGTTCAATAATCATCTTCTTTGTTTTCCCATAGATCTCTAAAGCTTAAAATAATAAGTAAAAAAAAAAATTTATAAAAAAGTTTATTGAAATAGTCAAGTACAATTTTCTCTTTGGTATATAAAATGTATAACTGAATTCATATATTAAACGTACAAAATAAAATAAAAACGTATACGGTTTATTTATGGCTGCATCGAAAACCTGACACGGAGACAATTTATCCTTTTTAACGGCTTGTCCTGAAAAAAAGATCAAAATAACATTATTACAAATAAAAAAAGGGGCTTCAAATTTATACAAAATACTTTGATTAGATTTTATACAAACGTTCAGGCCAACGATTTACCAGAGATTTCGATGCATGCAACGAGTACTTTTGATTTGATGAAGGTTACACAAAACTTTATACTTACATCATACGCATGGAAGGAAAGTTTGTCATAGAAAAGTAAGGGCTGTTGCAACGAATCTGTAAAAAAATGTATCGTGTGAAAAAAATATTTTACAGTGAATTTTTAGAAACTTATCTTAAAAATATGTGTATTTAATTTTTGTATGTCTGATCAATACCTGCGGGATGTCGTAGGGCTTACTCTGGTCGTAGGGTTTAGCTTGATCGTAAGGCTTGCTCTGGTCGTAGGGTTTAGCTTGATCGTAAGGCTTGCTCTGATCATAGGGTTTAGCTTGATCATAGAGCTTGCTCTGATCGTAGGGTTTAGCTTGGTCATATGGCTTGCTCTGATCATAGGGTTTAGCTTGATCGTAAGGCTTGCTCTGATCATACGGTTTAGCTTGATCATAGGGCTTGCTCTGATCGTAGGGTTTAGCTTGGTCATAGGGCTTGCTCTGATCATAGGGTTTAGCTTGATCGTAAGGCTTGCTCTGATCATAGGGTTTAGCTTGATCGTAGGGCTTGCTCTGGTCGTATGGTTTAGCTTGATCATAGGGCTTGCTCTGATCGTAGGGTTTAGCTTGGTCATAGGGCTTGCTCTGATCATAGGGTTTAGCTTGATCGTAAGGCTTGCTCTGATCGTAGGGTTTAGCTTGATCATAGGGTTTGCTCTGATCGTAGGGTTTAGATTGATCGTAGGGCTTGCTCTGATCGTAGGGTTTAGCATGATCGTAAGGCTTGCTCTGATCATAGGGTTTAGCTTGATCGTAGGGCTTGCTCTGATCGTAGGGTTTAGCTTGGTCATAGGGTTTGCTCTGATCGTAGGGTTTAGCTTGATCATAGGGTTTGCTCATATCATAGATTTTCGTTTGTTCGTATGGTTTGCTTTGATCATATACCTTACTATAATCAAAACGCTTTATAAAATCATAAGGCTTACTCTGATCGTAAAGTTTGCTTTGGTCGTAGGGTTTAGCTTGATCATAGGGTTTGCTCTGATCGTAGGGTTTAGCTTGGTCATAGGGCTTGCTCTGATCATAGGGTTTAGCTTGATCGTAGGGCTTGCTCTGATCGTATGGTTTAGCTTGATCATAGGGTTTGCTCTGATCGTAGGGTTTAGCTTGATCGTAAGGCTTGCTCTGGTCGTAGGGTTTAGCTTGATCGTAGGGCTTGCTCTGATCGTAGGGTTTAGCTTGATCGTAAGGCTTGCTCTGGTCGTAGGGTTTAGCTTGATCGTAGGGCTTGCTCTGATCGTAGGGTTTAGCTTGATCGTAGGGCTTGCTCTGATCGTAGGGCTTGCTTTGATCGTAGGGTTTAGCTTGATCGTAAGGCTTGCTCTGGTCGTAGGGTTTAGCTTGATCATAGGGCTTGCTCTGATCGTAGGGTTTAGCTTGATCGTAAGGCTTGCTCTGGTCGTAGGGTTTAGCTTGATCGTAGGGCTTGCTCTGATCGTAGGGTTTAGCTTGATCGTAGGGCTTGCTCTGATCGTAGGGCTTAGCTTGATCGTAAGGCTTGCTCTGATCGTAGGGCTTAGCTTGATCGTAGGGCTTGCTCTGATCGTAGGGCTTAGCTTGATCGTAGGGCTTGCTCTGATCGTAGGGCTTAGCTTGATCGTAGGGCTTGCTCTGATCGTAGGGCTTAGCTTGATCGTAGGGCTTGCTCTGATCGTAGGGCTTAGCTTGATCGTAGGGCTTGCTCTGATCGTAGGGTTTAGCTTGATCGTAGGGCTTGCTCTGATCGTACGGTTTAGCTTGATCGTACGGTTTGCTCTGATCGTACGGTTTAGCTTGATCGTACGGTTTGCTCTGATCGTACGGTTTAGCTTGATCGTATGGCTTGCTCTGATCGTAGGGCTTAGCTTGATCGTAGGGCTTGCTCTGATCGTAGGGCTTAGCTTGATCGTAGGGCTTGCTTTGATCGTAGGGCTTAGCTTGATCGTAGGGCTTGCTCTGATCGTAGGGCTTAGCTTGATCGTTGGGCTTGCTCTGATCGTAGGGTTTAGCTTGATCGTAGGGCTTGCTCTGATCGTACGGTTTAGCTTGATCGTATGGTTTGCTCTGATCGTACGGTTTAGCTTGATCGTACGGTTTGCTCTGATCGTACGGTTTAGCTTGATCGTAGGGCTTGCTTAGATCATACGGTTTCGACTTGTCTAGTGATCCGACGACCTCCTTTGCTAGCGCAAAACGCTCCTTGTTTGAAACAAACTGGTATTTCATTTTGATTTTAGTGTCTCTTTTGCAATTTTGTACTATTGTTCGCTTAAAGTTTGCTTATAGTTCACCTGAAAATATTTAAAAAATATATATTTTAAATTTATCTTTTATCAATTGAGTATTGCGAAATGGGATGTTGAAATACATATTAGTTAATATAGAAGATTTTTTCGTCAGTTTGTTTTTATTATCTACGGATAATATTAAAATAAGACATGGACACGCAGGTACTATTGTTGAATAAAACTTTTAGGTATCCAGATTTTTTTGTTGTATTTTTGTGAAATTTCCTGAAATAATTAATGTTTAAAAAAAATCCAACATGCATTTTCGATATTTCAATTATGGTTAATTGAAAGTTTAATATTGAATTTTAAATGAAAATGTATCTCAAAAGTAAAATTTTATTGTATTTAATTGCTTTAATATTTATATATTTGTAGGTACTTTGAAAATCATAAATGTACACAAATTTAAAATGAAATAAATAAAAATGAAAATGAAAATTTTTTTGCTAGATTCATGTCTTAACATGATTTCCCCAGTTTTTTTCCGTATAGCAAAACTACTGTTACCAGTACGTGTGTCGATTTTATATATAATTATTATTTGATCATATTAACTATCAATATTACTAGTCTGTTTTTGGTTGGTTGGAAGATATTGCTTTTCAGCAATAAGCTCGCCAATTTTCTTATTTATTGTCCATGCATGAAGTTTAAATAAATAAAATAAAATAAACGAGGTAGATGCACAGTCAAGTTAAGAGGAATTATCTGTATTTTTTAATAAAGCTTGGAATTATTAGCCTTTTAAGGGTTTGACTGGTATGGGTATAGTAGTAACCTAACACTCTCTTATAATTCTTTGTTTACTTTTCGTAATACCACTTTTAAAAGGTGTTTTTTAAAAAGTGGTATTACACACATTGAACGATGAATGATAAGGGGAGTGTTATATTACTATACCACAAAGTTAACAATGCTTTTAATTTTATACAATAAAAAAACAATTATGAAATTTTTCCACATGAATTTTAGCTGACTACCTTTTTATTTTCAAAATATAATAGTAACCGTCACAATACTTGTGTTTTTAGAGATGATGTATGATATACACACATATATTTTTTAAAACCCTTACGCGATAATATGATCTCAATAGAGATTTTTGACTTTGTTCATTTTTCTTCTAATTATAAATCAATTTTCATGATACTGTAAATTAAGAGAAAAGGAAAAATGGAAAATTTCCAAAATTCTGTTTACGATTAGGCTTCGGTGTAATTAAAGAATTTTGTAATATGAAGGAAAAAATTCTCGCTTACCTTCCTGATCAACAGTTGACTTGAACTAGGAACGAATCAAACTGAAGGCACAGATTGGTTAGAAGTGACTTATGGTCCCCCGAGAGCTGTATTTTATACTCCTGGATGAGCTGAGGTGTCTATGAGGCGATTCTGATAAGCTTATCGGGAACTTACGGAACTTGTGGCGTGATGGGTACCGTCATAATATGTGATTTTTGACTTTGCCCCTTGCTCGTGAGACACGGTCATCAAAAATCACTACGTGGAAGCATGTAAGCTAAACATTGCAACCATACCCGATTTCTGATTATGTGCATATATCGCGCACTCCTTTCAAGAACGTCATAAATTAAAAAAACTTGATTTTTGAGGAGAACGTTTTTAAAGTTTAAAAATATAATACAATGTATGAAAAATAAATATCAAGCCACTTATTAAACTTTTTACTGTGAAACAGATCTTTTTAGGTGAAACCTGAAGGTTTTTGCTCCATTTGAAAAATATTTTGTGTATTTAAAAAAATAATTAAACAATACCTTTTCTTCAAAGTGCAAAAACAACACATTCTGCCCTGTAGTGGGTAAATATTAAGTTAAAAATATGCCGCCTTTGCTGGGATATAGTACATTTTCTGGGCATTCTGAAAACATGCACAACTGAAAATTGACGATTTTTGATTTATGACGTTCTTGAAAGGAGTGAGCGATATTTTTTAAATTTATTTTTACTTAAAGTTGTTTAAATAAAGTATACAATTTAATACAATTTTTATACGTTTCTACTTACAATCTTATAGTTTTTGTTGCACTGAGCTTCTCCAAAAAATAAAACCGAGGTTTTGTGCTTGGAGAGGGACTTTTCAATTCAATTTTTTTTATAGTGACATGTAATACATTTAAAAAATATATATTACTGGAGAACATAAGTTTTTATGCGGTATTAGGGACTAATTTTTTTTATGGTATAGTCTACTCGTATATGTTTATAGTGTTCGTTAAGTTTCTTTTTTAGAGTGTTAGTGTCTTTTATATTTTTAATTTCTAAAGGGAGGCTGTTGAAATTTTTTATTCGCAAGTACATATAATTCTGTTGGTACTGTTTTGTGTTGCATTTGTGTATTTTAAAATTATTTTTATATCTTTGAGATATGTTTGTTTCTTGTTTTGAGTGATTGTTTTCATAAAGAAGCTCATGGCAATGCTCTACGAGTACTTATCCTAACGCAATACAATTTACCTATATAAGTATGTCATGAAAAATATGGTAGATTATTTTTGACATCTCAACATGGATGAAGAAGAATTCGGAAGTCTGGAAATTTCAGAGCTAACGACAGTCATAGGCTGGTTTAAGTGATCACTTTCATGAATGTTACACTCGTGTAACATTGAAACAATATGTTGAGATGTCAAAAAATATGTAAAAAATAACTCCTAATTGGAGATGATCCAGATTTGTGAACAAATATTTGAACACACTCAAAATGTTGTAAATAAATAACTGGTCAAATTATATGCTTAAACAATAAAAAAAGTGTTTTCAAGCGTTTCTCAAGTATGTTTGTGAATACAATCTAGGATTCGGACCTCACATACAAATGGAAGAGTTTCTGCTTTATAAAAATCTTTTCTCATCCCACCATAGTTGTCTCTGGTGAACTCTCGCGTACTGTGTTTCGAGTTTGTTCAATATATCTAGAAAATTCAAGAATTCTAGTGGCGTGGTTGTGAATCATAAGTAGAATTGGTGAATGTTACACGTGTGTAAAGTGATCACTTAACCAGCCTATGACAAGTCGTAAGCCCTATAAATGCCCAGACTTCTATATTCTTCTTCATCTATCTTGAGATGTCAAAAATGAAGATTTTTTAAAATTATTTTTCTGTTTTTCCATGTATCATATATTCATAATTTAATTCCTTAAAAGGTTCTAAAAATTATTTTATCTATCTCTCAGCAGAGACGAAAAAGTTGTTGAGAATATTGTACCAAGTATATTGTTTCATGTATTGTATATATTTTTCTAGATTTATTTTTATACTTCCCTTATGCTTTATTTCCTAGCCGCAGCCAAGCTTCTACAATAGAAGATTTGAGAGTTATTTCTTTAAAAAATAAATAAATAAATGTAATCTCAGAAATCTGATTCAACATACAATATATAAAAAAACTAACTAACCATCACGCCGCTTCCCCGCAGGGGTAGGCAGAGAGAATCGAACGCCACACCACTCTGTCTTTGCAAACATTCTTTACCTCTTCTACATTCATGCATCTCCTCATACATACCCGACGTTTATTACGACTCCTGACCCGGCCGCTTTCAAGTATTTGACATACCTGATTGTGCCAAGTTTTCCTCGGTCGTCCTCTGCTTCTTTTTCCAACTACATTCGCTCCATAAATTTGTTAAACATACAATATATGTGTTTTAAATATTCATTTTGTATAATTCGTAGTTTTTTTTATCAAAAAAAACTTTTTACTTATTATTTATATATAAGTTTTGCACATTCACAAAAAAAAGAGGAAGACCTAGAAAAAACTGGTATTATCAAGTATTTCAAATGTTTGAAAGTGGTCGGAATAATCGGCGGGTATGTATGAGGAGATGCATGCATGTAGAAAAAGTGAAGATTTTTTGCAAAGACAGATTTGTGTGGCGTTCTATTTTCTCTGACTACCCCTGCGGGGAAGCGATGCAATATTAAATTTGTTAGTTACAAAATTCACATAATACTTGATTGAAAGACATCACTTTAGAGCATTTAGTCGGCTTATGTATGTTATACCTATATTCTTCTTTTTCTAACCCTTATCCGCACCCGATGGTGCATAGGGCACTGCATCATATAAACGCAGTGTTATTTTGATCGCTAACACAAAAAAGAAAGGTGATCAGTCCTCCGCTTCAGGTACCAGTCCAGTGTAATATTGAATAAATTATATAGTGAAAAATCACTTTTTAACTGTACCATTTTTTGGTACCTGAAGCGCAATGCTGATCACCTTTCCCCCTTGTATTTATTTTATTTTATTTATTTAGAAATTTAACAGAACATTAACATAAATACATTTACAATAAAGAATAACAAATAAAACAGGTAATTGTAATATTACAATTACGAAATTTCACAAATGTTAAATGAGTTAAAAGTAAACAGCAAACGAACAAATTTAACGATCAAGATAACACTGCTTCTATACGATGAAGTGCCCTATGCACCATCGATTGCGGACAATGGTTAGAAGAAGAAAAATAATTTATTATGCGAAAACACGACATTATATCAAATAAACAATTGCTTCATGAAATAGTTATGTGTATCCAGTTTATTAATTGGGTCCATTTATCAATCGTATACACAAAGCTGACTTTGTAATTAATTTCGGTAATAAAACATCTTTCGATGTTTTATCGCCTCAGTTGCGGATACGTTCCGTTTATTAATTATATTATATTCATTTATATTATCGGACATTCGGCCTGTAATCTCCAGTCAAAATATTAAATATTGTTTATTTTGTTTGATTTATGTATAATTAGTTAGTATGGGCTGATCAGATATGTTCTATTAACGAGTGTATTTTGATTAAAAAGTCCGTAATTACTCACCTTATCTAAACTTATAAAGTAGAGTAAAATATCAATTTATGACCCACGGACAATAACTGGCCACCTCCTTTCGCGTCAATATTAGGAATCCAGTCTTCCAAGTAGCTTTTTATTTATTTTAAAAACAAAATGTACCCGGCCACGCGTTGCTGTGACTCATTCTCTAAAAAAACTAATTTAATTTTTAATAAAGTAGTTTTTTATTTTATTTTAAAAACAATATTTTCACTGCCACGCGTTGCTGTGACTCATTCTCTAAAAAAAATTGAAATAATGAAGTCTATTTGATGAACGCATGAATAATTATACCTATCCAGGTTAAGCAGTATAGATACGCATATTCAAATCTATCAAACAGGATACATTTTTATATTTTTTTATTATTTTTAAACAAAAACCTGACAAGCTATGTGAGAGTTTTCTGTCTTTGCAAATATCAAAATGGTGTATGAAAACTATCATTTGAAAATAATTTGCGGTATATTTCTTCAGGGTAACATCAAATTAATTTTTTGTGGACACTGACACTGTGTAATCACTGATGTTTACTTTGATTATCCTGGGAATCGAAGCCGGGACCTCAAAAACGGTACACGGTAGCCTAATGTGCTAACCACTACACTGTGGAGGTGGACAAATCGTCAATACAAGTATTAATTTACTGAGAGAATCAACTAAGATTATTAACCAATAAATATTTGATAATGAGCAATAATGAATTTTAACAAAAAATTAAAATCACACATATTTTATATTAAATCCTTGGGTAACTAGTAATTACACTTTCTTTCCAAAATTTTAATTTATATTTTATGACATGATTTTTGTTATATTTCAAGTTTCAAATTGATAATAATAAAATGTTTCCAAATAATGTGCGGTTATTATGGCTCCTGGCGAATAATATTAAATAAACTCAGTGATTTTCATCATGTGACCAGTTTATGTACTGTTCACCCTACTCGACCAATGTCATACGACATTTAATAATTAACATAGTTTATCTATTAATATTAACTAAAACACTTTTTTCATTAATACATAATATTTCTTATAATATACAGATGTCGAAAAATATATACGAGTATATATGTACTTTTTAACTAACTCACTAACTAACTTTCATGCCACTTCTCCGTAGAGGTAGGTAAAAATAAAAGCCAACTTAAATGTATCAAAGCTACGCAGTTAACACCTTCGCAATACTCAGTTGTAAATAATAAAAATAACACAAGTTACGGATACTTTTTTATTTATTTTTTTTAAATGTATTTTATGACCGTTATTTATGTACGACTTTGCAGAAGCATATATCTACATACAAGAAAAGACAAAGACAGTGAATCTTATCGATCATATAATGGTTAAATAAAAAAATCATAAAGTCGGTCACCCCACTCAGTGCAGTCAGCTGAGCATATTATTATTGTTGTATAGTTGTCGATTGATCATTGTACTAAACTGTACCTATTTTGTTAGCATAACATTATTCTATATATTCATGTTGTAATATTTCGCTCACTCCTTTCAAGAACGTCATAAATCAAAAATCGCCAATTTTCGGTTGTGCATGTTTTCGGAATGCCCAGAAAATATACTATATCCCAGCAAAAGAGGCATATTTTTAACTTAATATTTACCCGCTACAGGGCAGAAAATGTTGTTTTTGCATTTTGAAGAAAATGTACTGTTTAATTATTTTTTCAAACATACTAAATATTTTTCAAATAGAGAAAAAAACCTTCAGGTTTTACCTAAAAAGATATGTTGCACAGTAAAACGTTCAATATGTGGCTTGATATTTATTTTTAATATATTGTGTTATATTTTAAAACATTAAAAACGTTCTCCTGAAAAATCAAGTTTTTTGATTTATGACGTTCTTGAAAGGAGTGAGCGATTTGTAATTTCAAAATAATATTTTTTATAATGTAAATGAACGTCTCGTTGCGGGTTCTGACTAGTGAGACGTTCATCAAAAAATAAAACATGTATTAAAAAATAAATAATCAAATAAATAAATCAACAACAAGGAAACGGTTCTCAATTTTTTTGCCGATGGTATCCTTTCAAAACACTAAATATTTTAAGCCATAAAAAATAAACTCTGGTTTTGTATTCATTATTTAATTATAATCATTTCATGAAAATATACAAAACTTTGTACATTATACACTACTGATTTCTACAATAGTAAACAAAACAACACACAATAATACAATACACAATACATCACTGTTTTGATTCCACTGTAAATTTATAAATTTATTTGCTGTTGATAATGGCATTATTATAGATTTCTTAGATTTATTACCGAGACCTTCCAAGGATTTCAGGATCCGCGAAGCATACTTTTAGAACTCCTGATCCAGGAAATTAATTAATAGTAATGCTATGCTCGTTTGCTTACGTGTAGCTACTTACTACCAACATTTTCATTTTAATCGCGAGGTGTCAAAGATTAGCATCAAACGTAATGACATTTATAATCTCAAAAGCTTTTGGACAGGTGTCGCCTTAATCTTCAACCACTGAAAGTCTTGTCAGTCAATTTAGCAAAGTTAAGTCACACGTCACTTGTGTTTACTTGTGTCACATTTACATTAAATCATACTTACATTAAAATAGGCGTAAAATTTCATATGCAATAGATTAATGGATGATTAAACATTGGCTTTTATTAAATGAATATGTAAGTCAGGTGTTTTGTGTTTATTTTTGTTTTAATATATTTAATTTAAAAATTCAATTTTTGACACAAGCGATTCTCAACATTTTATTCAGTACCTTTTTTAAAAAATTATTTAATTTTAATGACTTGAAAATATTTCATAGCAAATGACTTACCACAAAATAAATGCTATAAATATTAATGAAATGAAAATGTCTGAGTTTTCAGGTGGTATTTTGTTATATTTGTACCTAAAGTACAAATGAACTGCCTATATTTTTTTTATTACTATCCAACCTATTTATTATTTAAATGAAACCTAACCAATATTTTCATTATTAAACTGATATTGCGGTGATTTTATATATAAAACTGTACATTTGATTAAACTTTCTTCATTCTATGACTAGTTAGATGACTATTTGGACATTCCAATTGAAGTATCACTTATTAAATCTACTAATGTCTAAATAAATCTTTTAAACTTTCTACTTTATACTCACCTCATATTATATACACCTTAGTAATACATAATTGAACACGAATTTCATTTTCATAAAAATAGCATCCGAGTCTTACGAAGGTGTACTTTGACTGGCTCACCAAATTTTAATTGTTTAAAAAGATCAAGCCACTTGTGGTTTATCGGGGAAGTTTTTTTTATATATTTTTCTTTTCATATTTAATTTTACAATAAAAACAAAATTAAAAAAAGTATACAATTCTTAATATATTAATTATTGATCGCTAATCGATTCCTTTATTTTGCCTTTTCTCCAAATGTCTCTTTCCCCTTTGCCATCAACCCATTAAAAATAGAACCTACAGTGTTCTACTTCAATATTTATCAACCCTTTGGTCCCACACAAAGGACACTTTAGGTGCCCTACTGCAGCATTATTTTATCTTCTTAGTCCCTCTATTAAAGATATCTTATATATAAAAGTGTTTATCGTCGTACTTATTAAAAGTATCATAATTATTAAATATATTTTCATCGTTCATTTTCTGGTTTTTCTCTAACTCCTTGATACTATCACCATCCCCTCCGTGCCTCGCCACCTTGCCACGTTTCTCCACCTTTCTATCCTTTTCTAAAACCTCTTCCGCCCTCACGAGTGGCTTCTTCTTTGGCACCAAAGGTTGGACGAAGGATTTGAAAACATTTTCCAGTATAGTGATGACTCCTAAGACTGATAATCCTAAAAGAAAACCCTGAAATAAAACATATTTTTTTATTCCACACTCAGTTCGAGGGTCCCAAAGTGAGAATAAGTAAATAATTAACTACATTTTTTGACATCTCAACATAGGTGAAGAAGAATACGGAAGATTGGGAATTTACAGGGCTCACGACCGTCATAGGCTGGTTCAAATGATCACTTTACATACGTGCAACATTCACCAATTCTACCCCATGATCGACAACCACACTACTCAAATTCTTGAAGCTCCTAAATATATTGATCAATTTCGAAACACAGTATGCGACAGTTCACTAGAAATGTCTATGTTGGGATGAGAAAAGCTTTTATTAAGCAGAAACTCTATCATTTGTATGTGAGATCTGAATCCTGGATTATATTCACATACTTGAGAAACGCTTGAACGCATACTTGAAAAAATAATATTAATATAGATGTTATTTGTTACCAAACTGCCTCCGAAGTCAGCAAGGAAGAGCGACCAATCATACCCGTGAGTTTCTTGGTAAACTGACACAGTCTTTGTGTTGAAATATATGTTGAGCTGGAAACAAAATTATTGATATCATTTCTTACTTACTTCACTATGAAGTGATTTATTTGACCGTTTTATAAACATTGTTGTTATTTTATACATTTACGACTTCCACCTGAGTTTGGTATCTCTCCGCGCCGGTCTTGAAGGTCCAAGAGCTGGTTTGCGCATTCCACGAGGTAAGGAAGTTGCGGTCTACGATGTATGCGCGGTACAGAGAAGATCTGCAGCGCCGAGGACAGTGGCAGTCATCATTCACAGCATTCACTAGCCTGTGGAGATTGATAAATTGAAGAAACAGATATAAAATCAAATTAGTATGTAGAATGGCTTTATCGACTTTAATACATTTCATTATGAATCTTTTTCCGTAATGTTGCGCAAGGCAAAAATTTGGTCCGTACATCCTCTCCCATTCATAAATCCACTCTGGACATCCCACACTTTGTCCTTTGTTATGGTTCTTACTCTTTCAATAAGAATTCGACCATACATCTTACCAACAGCACTCAATAGACTGATTGCTCTATAGTTCCCACATTCCACCCTAGAACCTTTACCCTTGTAGAGAGGCATGATATCAAATTGATAAAATTCACATTTTATCAATTTGATACAGAGCCCTATGCACCATTGGGTATGGATAAGAGTCAGTATTAGTAGTAGAAGTATATCTCATGTAAATTCTCCTGCCACAAGCACTCGTTACCTCTATACCAAATATTTTGAAATAAGTGAAGTGTTTACTCACTTTATATAATACACAATCAGCTCTAACATGCTGGTGTAGTTTCTGCATCTTGGCACTTCTGTGTCTATCCATGGTCCTGAGCATCCAATTTCTTCAATCACCTTCTTGGATCTGCATATTTCCGAGCACTACGCGATAAAATCAAATGCATAAATATATACTTAATTTAAACACAAAAAACAACTCAAATCATAAAATCGAGGACCTAATGTAGGTACGTATTTATCTTTTCACGGAAAAATACATCGCAAATCGTGCTATCCTCGAATAATATTACAAGACTAAGTAAGAAATTAATGCAATTGTAGTCAAATATGGATATTTTCCAGATAACGTGGAAGGCTAGGAGTAACAGACCTCAAAAGTAAGGTAGAGGAAAGGTAATTGAGATGGCATGGGCACATAGGACGCAGAGAACCTGGTCATATTGTGAACCAGGCAATTGTCGTGGATCTTCCTTGAATAGCATCTATAGGAAGACCAAAAAACTCTTGGATGCTGCAGAAAGAAAACATGATTCGAATGCATGACCTAGGTGACGTTACACAATATAAAAGGACCTCAAAGCTGAGGATGAGGAAAGCTGACCCCGGTAGTCTACAAAGATGATAAGTTGGGATGAAACAAGAAAGAATATGATGAATATTTTCCAGATCAAATCACTAGACCAATGGTTCTTTCTGTGATTAAGTGAATACTTGGCGTATGTGAGATACGATAATTCTTATTTGAACATTTATATATACTTTGTACTTTATTAGGTCAGGTAAGGAGTCGAAACAATCGGCGGGTGTGTATGTGAAGATGCATGATCGTGGAAGAGGCGAGGAATGTTTGCAAAGACAGAATGGTGTGGCGTTCCATTCTCTCTGACTACCCCTGCGGGGAAGCGGCGTGATGGTTAGTTAGTTACTTGATTGTGATACAAATCCGTAATTCTAGATTCTTAATTATGTGTGTATTGCTATGTTAGATTCTCACCAATGAAGAACTGTATCCCTCGCTGGAGTCACAAACTTCTGGACCTCTCGACAGCATGTTCACTTCTTGAACCTCTAACTTAATATCAACATGCTCTCCGACGTGCACATACACATACTCCATCTGGTTTGTCGTTGTTTTTTCTAAAAAAAATCCCACCAAAATCTTAAATACAATATTACATGTACTTGTACTTCTATTATATAAGATCCTGGTGTTGGTCAAAGTATGCCTGATTGCGTCATTCATTTATCCTAGTTCATTTTCTTGTATTTTCTATAGTTCACTTGAAACAGTTCATCTTACTGGTACATTAATGGTATCAAAATCTAAGTTTATCAACAAGGCTTATTTTTTAATAACCATCTATAAAGAGGTACTCCTTAATTTATAAGAGTAATTGAACTACAATTTTAACCACGAGCTCCCAATAATTTTTGGTCTAACGCCCTCTTGCCAACATTTGTCGTCTACTTAAGGGAAGGAAATTACAAGAACGTCCTCTCATGGAAATGGAGAGGTATGCAAATATGATCTCTACATATGTAGTCTATTCCCTAAAAGACCTCTGCTTTGCCTACTGGGAGAGCAATACCGCCTCCTTTAAAAGCTAATTTTAATCATCTTTTAGAGGAGTCTTTTAAAATATTCTTAACAGTGTTTGAATATCATCGATTTTTTAATTTCTTTTTCGGAACCCTTCACTTTTACATAGAAAGACAGTCGTGGATTATATAGTAGACCTAAATTAGGTACCGTAGAACGGGGATATTTGATCATTGATGTGTTACTTGATCCCAGTAGGTACAAAAAAATCTGTATTTGGTCTACAATAATGAACGTATCGTGACAATAAGTGTCACCTGTCAGGGAAACAATGAATCATATCGATACATTCATTATTGAAGACCAAATACAGATCTAAATAAAAAAAAATGTACTTGGCTCAAGTAACACATCAAAGTTCAAGTAGCCCCTTTCTACGGTACATTAAAGGATGCTTCATCGTATTATTCCACCAATTAGAACACAAAAACGCACGCGCTAGAAAGAGTAACATAGATACCACTCTCAGAACTGACTTAGCCTATCCAGGTATCTGAAGTTGTGACGATTCAGGTGTCTGAAGGTGACCAATCTAAAAATAACAACGATTCGATTGTTTTAGATCGTTTGTTTTATTTTTGGCACATATCTCTCACCTGTAAAGTGTTCCTCCTTCTGATGTATGAACACGTGATACCCTGGAGGTATAGTACTGCTGCTATTCTTGATGTCTGTCATGGAGTGACTGAGCAATATTGAATATCCTGTCTCCTTATTGGCAGTGGTCAGCTCTATAGTGGGATATATAGTCTGACATTTTCCGTAAATGAAGTGCAGAGTGTTCTCAATCATAACACCTTGAAAAATACGCATATAATTTACGTTCTCCAAAAAACCACATTTTATTATTTTTTTTAAAGTACACAGATACAAGTATTTATACGGGGAACTATAATATTATATGTATGATATATCGCCTTGATATTATTTTTGCCTTAGCTCTTTCGTACGGATATATTTTTTTCAATAAATTTCAAATAACCTCTAGCGTGAAATTTATGTAAATTAAACACAGAAGCATTTTTTAAGCATTACTTTTATAGGGAATTTCAGAAGGGCCCCATATGAAGCTATTTGTATTTGAGAGAGCTTATTATAGGGTTGTAACATGTTTTAATTATAATTTTAATAAATGATAGTAAATTACACGATTTGGTAAAATAAAACGCATTTCTATAATCCAATATTACAAAACAGTGCAATTAATGTAAATAATATTACGATTTACTGATCAAATCATGATAATATTAAAAATAAATAGATTTTTTATGCTCGAATGAAAATCTTTAAAATACCCAATGTAATATAAAATGAATAATCACAATGCCACTATTGTAGCATTGTAATCAAGCAAGTTTAAAAGTGATTAACGTAAACAATTTTTTAATATATGTACTTTTTTAACAATTTTGCGGCACTTTTAACAAAACAATTTTTAAGACCTCGTATGAGGACACAATGTATGAGAGGGTTAAAAATAATTAATGCATTTTATGTAATTGTCCACTCAAAAGTTTTCGGATGGTCGAAAATAATTTTAATGAATCGTGCTCAATGTTTTTTGTAAAGTGACGCAAGCAGGCGCAATGCAAGGGCAAATTTGAAGTGGAACCATCATATTACCAAAATGTTTAATATATTCGTTTTTTGCGAAGTAAGTTCTATTGTTGGTCACATTTTAGTGGTCATTCATTATTTTCAGTAGACAAATGGCGTTTTCTGGAAATTTCAGTATCATTCCTCCACAAAATACAATTACTTACAAATGAAACTAACTTTTTAAGAATAAATAAAAAAATATGATAAACTTTGTTGATCGAGTAATTAAAAAGAATTGATATCTTGTTTTTAAAGAATCTCATAATTTGGCATTCTTGTGAGTTTAGATAGTTTATTTTTATGCCGCCAATCTGAAAGTATTTTCAGATTTTTTTTCTAGTGTGTAACAACAGTCGTTTATGTGACGAATTGCTTTGAAAATCTATTGTTATTGGGAGTGATGATTTTTAAATGTGTATCCTTTATTGTTATTGTACACATTTTGTTAATATCGTTAAAGGCATTAGCCGTTAGAAAAACTTAAATAAAATATCGTAAATAAATAAATATATACCATAAGTTAAATACCAAACAAGCGTCACTCATGATGGTATCGATTTCAAAACGAAAAGTTTATTTTAAATGCTAAAACGGTTACGTAAAATATACACAAAGATCTTCATACTATTTCTGTTTGACTAAAAACAAAACAATACGGCTATCCAACAAGATAACTTGCCAGGAGGAAAGACAGCTGAGGATAAATTTTGCCAACACAGTTTGTCTGTTAATTGGAGATTAATTAAATGGTCAAATGAAATTACTATTTATCATATTACTCAATCAGATTTTTTTTTAAGAGTGAGCTACTTGGAAGTAAAAAAAATAAATCTTGTTTTCAGGGGTTTTCAGGTACTTAAAAATAATCCGGGGTTCGAGTCTTACGTACAACTAAAGGGTCTCTGCTTAATAAAAGCTTTTCTCAATCCAACATAGATGGCTGTGTCATATGTCATGAGATTGATCAATATATCAGGATTCAGACCTCACATGCTAATAAAAGAGTTTCTGCTCAATAAAAAGCTTATTTTCATCTCACCAATAGATGTCTCTAGTGAAGTTCTAGTGATTCAAGAAGAATATTTTAAAATTGGTTCATATGTATAGAACTTCCAAGAATTTGTGTAGTGTGGTTGTCAATCATGGGTAGAATGTTGAGTGTTGCACGTCTGTAAAATGATACACTTAACCAGCCTATTACAGGTCATAAGCCCTGTAAATACCCAGACTTCCATATTCTTCTTTATCTTTGTATGTTGAGATGTCAAATGTTGTGCAACTTGCTTCCATTACCCATAAAATCATTCAGCCATGTCGTATTTAATTAAATGTCATATATTTATTTTTTTCATGTAATTTCATACATAAATATTGTAAAATGTGTCCTCGGCACGAGAAAACTCAGTGGGGGCACATAATTGTAATGTATAACTATGTGTATGTTGAGATGTCAAAAATGTAACTTCTTAATAATTCACTAGTGGAAAAAACCCAGTTTATGAACAAATTGAGTTAGTTATGGGCACACTATGTTGTAAGTTAATGATCTGTTTATCAAATAACTCGGTGACCAAAAAAAACACATTCAAAATTGCAATCGATTTCTTTTACGGCACTTTTACAATTTATTGTGCTATGGTATGAAAAAAAATGTAAAAATTAATTAGAACATAATACAATATTGTATGGGTATACTCACTATCTGAAGAGGTGTTGAGGCCGAAGGAAATTATATTCTCCTTGTCGTCATAAGTGGCCGCGTGCCAAAATTCATCCAAGTCCGCCGTGCCGAAAGGGAAGTACCTCCATTCGGATGTGAACCTCGGATGCCCGTACAGTCCATGTTGCTGTTTTACACGGGGGTAAAATTTAGCAGCCGATTTTGGTAGTCACTCTTCTAATTTCGTATAAAATATACGATTTTAAATTGTCTTGATTCGTTTGTGATGAAAATACTTCCATTTTGTTTATAAATACATTCTTCGCCCCTCTTATGCAATATTTGAACTATGCGAATTCCGTTTCTATTTTGCGCTTCTTATTCATAATTGAATTGAAAATTAATATTTGTGAACATAGATTATTATGATTCACCCCAAAAAACACGTCTAAAATGAACACCGGGTCCATTTTGTTTAAATTATATCAAATTTCCATATACAGACTTTGTATTTTTTAACATTACTGTTTAATTTTAACTTATATTCTATCATCGAAGTAATAAATTACTGTTTTTTTACCACTTACATTAAATCGATAGTGTAAAGGCAAAGGGGTATATCTGTCTCAGACCAAATTTTACAGGAGAGCAAAAACAAACTTGTGAAATTAAATAATTCATTTGTTTTATGTTTTTTTTATATGTACATATCTTAATAAAACTAAATAAGTATTGCAACTACAGCTATATCCTTTAGCCAGATTATGGAATAGACTATTTTAGACATTTTGTGGAACGAACTTAAAAATGAAGAATTTGACAGATATACCCCTTTGCCATCATATTACCGAAATATGGGAAACTTTCAACACTTTTTGTATTTGTTTTGAAATTAATTAATTTTTCACATGAATGTTTTAATGAATAGTGAATGTTTAATATTTCTGTTATTTATTATTTCGTTATTCAAATTGTGGTAAGACATAATTTAATTATGAATCTATGGGTTTCAATATATGTTCAAGTGGTAAAAATCAAATGTCAAATTATTTTTTTTAATAATCAATTGTAAAATATACGAGTATTGTACTATGTATTTATCGCTACCCGGGCATCGATTACATATCGCTCACTCCTTTCAAGAACGTCATAAATCAAAATACTTGACTTTTCAGGAGAACGTTTTTAAACTTTAAAAATATAATACAATGTATTAAAAATAAATATCAAGCCACTTACTGAACTTTTTACTTTGCAACAGATCTTTTTAGGTAAAACCTGAAGGTTTTTTCTCCATTTGAAAAATATTTAGTGTATTCAAAAAAATAATTAAACAATACCTTTTCTTCAAAATTCAAAAACAACACTTTCTGCCCTGTAGCGGGTAAATATTAAGTTAAAAATATGGCTCTTTTTCTGGGATAAAGTACATTTTCTGGGCATTCCGAAAACATGCACAACTGAAAATTGACGATTTTTGATTTATGACGTTCTTGAAAGGAGTGAGCGATATACGAAAATTAATACTTTACTAGCGTAATGCAGATAAGATTAACTTATTCTTGTATTCGGTTTACATTTTTTCAGTTTTTAACTTTCCGACAGTACGGATCAACAACGACTTTAAAAATGCCAATGTCATTGGAAACAGTACAAAAGTAACCTTAAAGTTGTATATGCTACATTCGATAAATCAGGGTATGTATGAGGAGATGCATGAACGTGGAAGAGGCGAAGAATGTTTGCAAGGACAGAGTGGTTTGGCGCTCTATTCTCTCTGCCTACCCCTGCGGGGAAGCGGCGTGACGGTTAGTTAGTTAGTTAGTTAGGGTAACATTAAACACTGTTTCAAATCCTTATTTAATTTTATAACTTTAATAATTGTGTCTGCCAAATAACAACAAAAAAAACTTTTAGTCTAATACATAAGGATACCTTTGATTTCATTATATCATTTTTTATTACCTAAAATACAACAATTCAGAGCTGCCAACTCATAATCCATTTTTTTAATTATTTATCTGTACTACTTATATATATTTTTTACAACATTTTGAGTGTGTCCAAATACTTGTTCACAAAATCTGGATTATTCACTCAAAATGTTGTAAATAAATTATCTGGTCAAATTATAAGCTTAATAATAAAAATGAAAATGGTATTTTCTGGCGTTTCTCATGTGTGTGATTATAATCCAGGATTCGGATCTCACATACTAATATAAGAGTTTCTGCTTAATAAAAAGCTTCTTTACATCTCACCAATAGATGTCTCTAGTGAAGTTCTAGTGATTCATGAACAAGGTTTCTAAATTGGTTCATATATATAGAACTTCCAAGGATTTGAGTAGTGTGGTTGTCAATAATGGGTAGAATTGGTGAATGTTACACGTGTGTAAAGTGATCACTTAAACCAGCCTATGACGGTCGTAAGCCCCGTAAATGCCCAGACTTCCATATTCTTCTTCATCTTTGATGAGATGTCAAAAAATAATATATTTTTTTTAATGTGACTGCGCTAATGACATTCAACATTTTGTTATATTGGGTATAAAAGTTTTTTTAAATACATTTGTGCATTTATTATTATTTTAAAGGTTTTTATCTTGTACCTACACTGCATCAATTTTTAGCGGGATAAAAATTGGCCCACAAAAATCTTGATTTTACTCAATGTTATCCAGCTGTTGAAAGTACCCCGGAGTAGTTACAATCGCAACGATTTTCCAGCATTACTTACGTCAAGAACTTCCGGTTTATATGGTGGATCTCTACACACGGTTACAGCCGGATACTGTATGCTGTCGTTGAAGTCAAAATGGGTGTACGTTGCAGTCGGTGGGTTTTTCAACTTCCTGAGGCATTCGGCTATCTACAGAAACAAAACAAAATCTTCGTGTATTTTATTTTTTATTTATTTAATAAAGTTACATTTTTTAAATAATTTAATTCGTTTGCTGGACATTTCTACTTTTGACAATCTTTAAATTAGTTAGCTGTTCTCTCCAGTAAACAGACTAAGCTCTTGTGCTTGGAGAGGGACTTACGCTCATTGTTTTTTCTTTATGTTTGTGGGTGATGTAATTTATTTTCATTACTATTTTTTTTGTTTTTTTTTTTAATAATTATTTTTAATTGTGTTTTTTACGATTGACATGTTTATTAGGTATTTTGTTTATTGTTTCGGCATGTAGTTAGACATGTTAAAATAATTAAAGAAAATTCTTGTTTTTATACCACTTGCGTTTATTTATTACCACTATTATGTCTAAATGTAAACTAAAACACAATTAATAATAAACTGTTCTTTAAATAAGGAGAGGGGTAAATTAGGTGGAGGGGGGTTGAGACTACTAGTTTGAAAGCTTAGCTTCCGAAACTAGTAGTCATAAATAAACTCAAGTGGTATAAAAACAAGTGTTTTCTTTAATAATGTTTATAAGGTATTTAATTTATTTTTTAGAAAATAATTGTCTTAAAAAAATTATATCTGTAGGAAAGTTATTAAAGTATTTGGTTCCCAAATTTTTAAAGTTCTGTTGGAATTATTTGGTATTTCATTTTGGTATCTTGAAGATGAACTTTTCTTTAGATTCAAGCATTTTTCACCCTTAAATAGTTTTTTTTTTTGTTATTTTAAGTTAAATAAAAAAGATCGAAGTCCATATATTGTGGAACCTATCATCTAACTGTAATTCAAGTATTTTTCACCCTTATATAGTTGAAATTTTTTTTTTTTTTTAAGTTAAATAAAAAAAATATCTAAGTCCATCTATTTTGGAACCTACCTGATAGAAGACCACGAATGTGCAGGTCAGCAAGACAATAGACCTGATGATTTGTTTCGGACCTCTCAAACACTGAGCACATTTCTCTCTGAATCCTGGTTCCTTCTGATTGAGGTCCTCTTCCAGAGACTTGTCTGACCTTGTGGATCTGGCTTCGCTTACTTTCCTCATCACTAGCTAATGGCGATTGTCAACATGATTGGAATACTGTAAAAATAGCGTACAATTAAAATATTTTTTGTAATCACCTGGTTGATGACATTAACTACAGTTCAAAACAAGTCATGTATAATGAAACAAAACGTGTATAATGTAACAAACATATATAACAAGTCGTGTATAATATAAAAATTCGTGTATAATGAAACAAACCTGGTTGATGACATTAACTACAGTTCAAAACAAGTCATGTATAATGAAACAAAACGTGTATAATGTAACAAACATATAAAACAAGTCGTGTATAATATAACAAGTCGTGAATAATGAAACAAACCTGGTTGATGACATTAACTGCAGTTCAAAACAAGTCGTGGATATACACAATAAGTAAAAGTCTAGAAGTTTTTTTTTTTTAAATAATACCGTACACATTTCATAAATCCCTCATTTACCGAAGAACGTTTGAAGCTAACATCTCAGGTGATGTTTTTACGTCACACATCGTGATTAAAGCCATCGTGACCATTTAAGGGTGTACTCTCAAATATACTAATTCAATCCGCAACCGGCTGCGCGAGTCGCCAGTCGTGTTGTCTGCGCAATTTTTTTTAATACATGAATAATGGAATTATATATTTATTAATAGAATTTGGGTAATAAATCATTTTTATTATTTTATATTTATTAAATATTATAATCAAACACTGATTTTATAACAGAGTCTATTAAATTGTATTTATTTTTAAAAAACCTGAAAATAAAATTTTGTGCCAATTGAATATATAAATTAACCCGGAGTTCTACAAATTAAATGCCAAATCTATAAAAAAAAAAACAAAAAATTAAACTCTTTACCCTTTTAATAACTCGAAAACAACAAAGAAAATAATAAATTAAAATCGATATTCCAATTTTTAAATTCAAGAATTGTTAAATGCAAAAAATAAATAAAATAGCATAATTCACCCTATTGATAGATTTACGAGTATGTGTATTTTTTTAATTAATTTAAAATATATCCATTGTTACAAAATATTATTCTTTAATTTTATTTACCAAGTGTATTTATAAATTGGATACAGTAATTGAAATTGTGTAGTAGTTTACATGTTTCGCCTACTTTCAATATCCGCCAGATCCTTTGTTTTATAATATTTCAAAATTAATACTCGTTTACTTATTGTTCAAAATATTTATATACTTGAAAACCCTGCTAAAAAATGCGTAAAAACATTGTTCTATTTCAAATTCCAATATATTCATGAAACTTGCCTTCTGACCCATATCGGCCAATCAGAGAGCGGGGATAGGTCAAAAATTAAAATGACGTCACTATCGGTTTGTGCCCTTTTTTTTCATACTGAAAAACTTTCCAAAAAATGGGAAAATTCTCTATTTTTTCTAGAGATAGACAAATTATTGAAACATAAATGTTTCCCGGAGAGTTGCATTTTTTGTAAAATCGACTTATATGGATCTGGCAAATTTTGAATGTAGGCGACACACATCACTTTACCATTTTTTGACGATATTTATCACGCAGTTTTCCATGTAATCTGTCGAACAAAACTAGCGCGATTTCCTGCAAAGGATCATTTATATCCCGGTCGGCATTGCAATCTACAAAAGGTCATATATTCGCAAAAATATATTACGAGTCACTAAAACTTACAGCCGTTATATTTCACGAAGGACACATTGATAATGCATATTCATATTCAAGATAAAAAACGAGGACAATACCAAGCACATGTATGTTTTTTCATAACGACAATATAACGACATCATTCAATAAGCAAATAAATATGAACAAATAATTACAGAATTTTTAGTAAACTCTTCTTCTTCTTTTTGTAGATCCTAGGGATCTGTTAGTGCCTCCGCATGTCGTTCTTGGGTTGTTGACTCCCAGCTGTCTTTCCATCTTTTCGGAGGTCTGCCTGGGGGTCTACGTCCTTCAGGGTTACCTTGAAGGGTAAGTCTGTCTTCTGACATTCTGTTTATATGTTCATTACAGTATCGCCTTCGTTTTTAGTAAATTAATTTATAAAATTTTCTTGATTATACAATAAAGGTGTACAACCTTTATATTTTATTACCTTATATTTAAAACATTACCTTATATTATTTTGTTACCTTCAATTTACACATTTGAATGTATTATTAATAAAATAAATAAAAAAGAATTAAATTTAAATTTAAGTAGTGTGGTTGTCAATCGTGGGGGAATGTGAAGTGATCACTAAACCAGACTTCCATATTCGTCTTCATATATGTTGAGATGTCAAAATGTTGTACAACCTGCTCCATTATCCATAAGATTAGACTTAAAAACTGAATATCAAAGATTTATATATATATCGCTACATTCTGCCATGTCGTATTCGATTGCTTGTCGTAAACAATTTTCTTTCATATTATTTCATAAATAAATATGCGGACATGTATGAGGAGATGCATAAACGTGGAAGAGGCGAAGAATGCTTGCAAAGACAGAGTGGTGTGGCGTTCTATTCTCTCTGCCTACCCCTGCGGGGAAGCGGCGTGGTGATTAGTTAGTTAGTTAAATACAGAACATAATTTTTTTTTGAGATGGGTTTTGCATTTATTAATCACCTTGCTTATTATGTACAAGGTTTATAGATCATTTAGTGGATTTTTGTTTCTTCTAGCTAATTAATTTTTTTATCTGTGTTGGGAACAGGAGGGATAATCTAGTGTAGGTCAATCAGGAACTTCTCAGCATTTGCTCATTGCTGGGAGGAAACCACGTTAAACTCCTCAGGAAAAGGCGGTACCAGTACATACATTATTCTTTTTTATTATTAGAATTATTTCTCATGTTATCGCCAGTGTAATACCTTGTCTATACTTAATAGGGTATGAGCGTTACCGAAAATATATCGTATATCAATTTTACGATCTATTGAAGTGGTTAAACAATAATTTCACCGTAAGCTGTTATCATGGGCAAATATTTGTAAGTTTTACGGCTTTTGTTATTTACAACCCTTCCGTAGTGTCTGATAATTCTATGTTATATTATAACTTTAACAATCGTGCATTCATTTGGGTAATAAAATATCTTGAAATAAACAGTGGGGGTAGAGAAAATTATGTTTATTGGAAATGATTCATCTTACTGTATGTAGTGAAGATTGTGAATCATTTTATTTATTTATTTATTTTATTTTTAAATTTTTTAATCAAAGATACATTGTATGGCAAAATAATCAACATAGTTACTTTTTTTTTACGTGCTACCTCACTAAGAGAGCAGATTGCTCGTGTTTAGAGAGGGAGTTCGCTTACAGGGTTTGTACATATAAATAAGAAATAATAAATGGTAATCAAACGGGAGTTTGCCTTATATGTTTTTGTAAATCATTTTTGAAAGATTTTAAATTGATTATATTTTTTATTCTTGCAGGTAGTTTATTAAAATGTTTTATTCCTATAAAAGAATTGTGGTTTTGAGCTGCACTAGTATTATATTTTGGGGTCTTTAAGTTTTTCGTGATCTTGTATTTCTAAAATTATGTGTCAATAATGTTTCCCTTTCTTTAAATATTTGTAAAATTGATGCTCTTTTAAAAATCGATTCTACAGTAGGTGTGCTAAATTATCATATCTATATTATTTATTGATTCGGCATTATCTTTGTGGAATGACATGATAATTTTATTAAAATTAAACACTTGAATAATCCACTTAAACGAGTTTTATTTTTATTTACAACTACTTTCGAAAACGAGAATATTATACTGGCCAAACTGCGAGAAGTCTAAGAATTAGAATTAGAGAACATCGTCGTGGACTAACAAATAATTATTTTTCGGAATTCGCAAATCATATCATGGAAACTAACCACTCATTTGACTCTCATACACTTAAATTATTACACTCTGTTACAAATAAAGGTCAAGTCATGAATAATTTAGAAAATTTAGAAATACATAAAAATTTTAATTCAGATAAAACGATAACTAATAATATACGGTTTCAAAATACGTCACCATTATTATCAATGTTTCCTTTTACAAAAAATGTCGTTCCTTAACCCCCCTACCTATATTTATTAACCTTTATCTCATACACCTAAATATATTTTTATTCGTTAGTTTTAATTTGTACCGGAAGATGAAAACAATTGTCGTTTTCGAAACTAGTCGTAAATAAAAATAAAACTCGATTAAGTGGATTATTCAAGTGCTTAATTTTAATAAAATGCATTACTTATTCATTTTTTTTTTTACTTTTTACTTTCAAGTATTTGAAATATTCGATCGTGATAAGTTTTCTCCATCTTTCTCTGTTTCTATCGCGCCGTCGAAGTACAGACAAATATATCTCTTATTTGTCAAGAATCATAAAGATAATAGTTACATTTTCGCTTGACCCGTGACTGACCTTTTGTGCTCAGATTTTGGAAAACCTTGAATATTACTGCAAAGAAACATGAAATCAACTCTCTTTAACATTATACTCGTACTGAGATATCACTGTCACTAATATTTAAAGCAACAAAAATATCGCAATGATTTATTTACCAAAATTACCATTGCCAATTAATTTACCCGGAACTCGTTATGTCGTTTCGTCAAAGGTTCCATGAATATAAGCCCTTATTATATTTCTATCGCCAACTTTCATAATCCGCCAGATCCAATTTTATACGATTTAAAAATATATACTCTATCGGAATGCCAATTGTGGGTTTTATGGTTTAAAATAATTATATACTTCCTGCTTAAAAAAAATCCTGCTAAAAATACTTAAAAATAGCGTTATATTTCAAATTCCGCTTTATTCATGGATCTTGCCTTCTGTCCCATATCGGCCAATCAGAGAGCGGGGATAGGTCAAAAATTAAGATGACGTCATTATCGGTTTGTGTCTTGTGTTTTTTTTTCCTGAATAATTTTCTTAAAAATGGGTAAATTCTCTATTTCATAATATTTTATCTAAAGATAGACAAATATATAAACATAAATGTTACCCGGAGAATTTGCATTTTTTGTAAAATCGACTTACATGGATCTGGCAGATTTTGAAAGTAGGCGACACATTTATAGAAATGGCGTTTAATTTGTAGAACTCCATTTTTATTTATATATTAAATGTTAAAATCCGACACCGATTTTTAGAGTCTCCTTAATTGTATTTTATTGTGAAAAATACAAAAATTAAATTTGTGACGAATCTTTTTCCTTCTTATGGCATTTTTACTAATGATATTAGTTTAAAAATGCCATAACAATACTGAACAATTTTCACATTTTTTTGTCTTTTTAACAATAAAATACTATTTCTTCTTCTTCAAACCCCATCCGCACCCGATGGTGCATAGGGCACTGCATCATATAAACACAGAGTTATCTTGATCATCAACACATGAAGGAAAGGTGATCAGCCCTCCGCTTCAGATACCAGACCAAGGTAATATTGAAGTCCAAGTGACTCTGAAATCTATCTACGGCTTATGCAACACCGTTTATCATGGCCCTGCTTAATAAGTTTTATGGCCTGTACCTACTCGTGGGTTGATTTACTCTTTATGTTTAAAATTTCTTTAATTTCTTGTAATTTATGAGCGTAAATTCGAAACAAAAACAATCGCTTCAGTGCCAGTGGGGAGAGTAGACTTCGCCCAGATTTATCTTCTGGTTTTCAGGCTTTTAGAACTCATAAAGTTCTCTTCGGCAAGGCAAGGGAGATAATATATAGCTCTGTTTAGTTTTCAGTAATCTGTTATCATTTCTTACCCCTTATTTTTTTCAATATTTCACTTTTTTCCAGGTTTTCAGGCCTTCAGTGTCGAACAAATTGAGACTTTCAGTGCCATTATAATAGGGCACCCTAACTCTTTTTTTTTGGCAAATATATATATATATATATATATATATATATATATATATATATATATATATATATATATATATATATATATATATATATATATATATATATATATATATATATATATATATATATATATATATATATATATATATATATATATACATATATATATATATATATATATATATATATATATATATATATATATATATATATATATATATATATATATATATGTACATATATATATATATATATATATATATATATATATATATATATATATATATATATATATATGTGTTTATATATTTTAAATATCTCCGTGCGTACATTTACATTCTGATCACTTATTATTTTTAAGTTATAAGAAACTTCTTGATATACTTATTTTCATTTCGCGTAGTCTAGCGCCATCTGTGAACACAATTGAAAAGCCGGGTTAACAATGAAAAATCGATTATTTTTACTATCTTCTTTTTATTGGTTCAAAAATCAAATGACGACAACATTTTTAACATCATGATCAGAATACAATCTATAATTCTTTTTAAGTTTTCCCTTGCAATATATTATTTATGTGTTTTTAAGTGTCCACTAACAAAAGCCCACGTTCCTAAAAGTTGGTAAAAAAATTAGCTTTTAAATGAGATTAAAAAATGAATCGAAAAATCTAACGTAAAATCTAACATTTAAAATCTTACTTTAAAAGTTTTTTTGGTATCTAGACCATTGTTGGAAAAAACGTGTTATGAAATGATTTTTTCAATGTTTTATTCTAATATATCTACGTAACTCAAAACTGAAGCGGGATATATACTATATTTATAACTTGTACGTTTCATTATTATTTTGCTACAATGATTAAAGAAAACACTTGTTTCATACCACTTGAGTTTTATTAAAGACTACATTCAAACTCCGCCCCTTGACTAACCCACTCCCCCTAACTTTCCCCTCTCCTTATTTATAGAACAATTTTAGTTATTATACAGACCTGAATGATGGAAGTTTAACTTCTGAAACATGTAGTCTTTAATAAAACTCAAGTGGTAAAAAACAAATGTTTTCTTTAATCATTGTAACATGTCGCTCACTCCTTTCCAAAAACTTGATTTTTCAGGAGAACGTTTTTAAAGTTTAAAAATATAATACAATGTATTAAAAATAAATATCAAGCCACTTATTGAACTTTTTACTGTACAACAGATCTTTTTAGGTTAAACCTGAAGGTTTTTTCTCTATTTGAAAAATATTAAGTTCATTTAAAAAAATAATTTAACAATACCTTTTCTTCAAAATGCAAGAACAACACTTTCTGCCCTGTAGCGGGTAAATATTAAGTTAAAAATATGTCTCTTTTGATGGGATATAGTACATTTTCTGGGCATTCCGAAAACATGCACAACTGAAAATTGACGATTTTTGATTTATGACGTTCTTGAAAGGAGTGAGCGATGTCTTACCACAAAGTTAATGCCGAAACAATAAATAAAATTATTTTGCTAAATTTCAAACAGAAATGCAATATGAAAAATAGAAAAATGACGATTTTTTTCAAACTAACAAATAATTATAATAATTTTTCGTTGATTTAAGGTTTATCCCATTTCTTTCTGCATTCTTTTTTGTTATGTATCTTATATGTATATGTATTTTGCAAGGAGATTTTAACCATAAAAAATAAGTGGTTGAAATAAAACATAATGTATATTCTTATATTTCCGGGTCATATTTGCAAAATTGCAGTAATTCAGTTAATATTCTAGAATCGGGGCCGTGATGTACTTTTTATACTGTATAAATGTCACTCAAAAAATCACTCATATTTATTTGACTCTTCTGGGAATCGAACCCGGGACCTCTAGAACCGTAGCCGAGCGTGCTGAACATTACACTAGGGAGGGTATTTATTCAATATTACACTGCACTGGTACCTGAAGCGGAGGGCTGATCACCTTTCTTTCGTGTGTTAACGATCAATATAACACCGTGTTTATATAATGCAGTGCCCTATGCACCATTGGGGTGCGGATGATGGTTTGAATTGGAATAAATGCCTAAATTAATTATTCGATTAAAAGTTATGTTGTTTTGTTGACCATTTAAAAAAATACGTTTTATTCATTTTGATGGTTGTGTTTTTCATCGGTTTCTTGCTATATAATATTATTAACACTACAGAAACATGGACAATTGTTTTTTTTTAATGACGGATATTTTTATTAATTTTCATTGCATTTTTACATTTTCGATTCATTTAAAAATATATATTTATACATATACTAAACAGCATGTGTACATACAGTATTATACATATATCGTTTGGTGTTTTTTGTAATTTTTTGAAAAAAAAACGTGATATGTTCGGACACAGATTTTCATAAGATCAGTATCTCATAAGGAATACAAATTTTATTAATATTTTACATTATTCTAATACTAACATTAAGCTTTTCTTTTTTTCTTGGAATATAACGATTAATAATTGTAGAAGCCTCAATAAATACTTTGATTAGTCTAATTATTAAAAATCACAAAAATCGTAAGCCATTCTAATATTAAACATGTTACCCAAAACAATTGAAAAAAAGGACTTCAAGGACATTATATTCTCAAATATATTTCTTTTACCACAAATTTGTGTTTCAACATATATGTATTTATAAAATATGATCTAAAAATTCTACAAAAACTTCGATTACCGTGAATTAAACTTTATTAATGTTTGTATGTATGTCTTAACGAATTTTTGAAAATGATTGAGTTTTTAACGGTAAAAGGATTTGATAAATGGCATCCCGTTTTTTCAATGGATCAAATTTTGTTTATCTAATATTTGTATGTAAAGTGTTTATGGTAAAAGAAGTTTCTATTAAAATACGTAATAATTAATTACAAGCAAAATAATTACGTTACGACCCCCCCTTAATCTATTATGATATTACTCGTAGATTTATCCAAATATTTTAATATGTAATACATGAAACTAACCCGATTTTGTATAAAAGTGCTCGTCGAAACCGGTAGACTTTAATCTATCAGAAAGTCTTCCATAACTGTCAATTGATGCAGGTATTAGTATAAGGTGTATGCGAACACTTAGGGACAGCTTTCAGCTTGCTCAACATTTTTATCTCAGTTTTGAACAAAATTTCTGCATTATCTAAGTGTATAATTTTAGAGTAATTTTTTTTCTCACACCAATACACCCCAATATAACAATGACGTACTATAGACATATCTTTATACGGTTAGTAATTAATTTCTCTGTCCATATTTACTTTTAATAAACTCTATTTTTGCATAGTTTCGCGTATTAACATAATTAAATAATTGTGTATTTTTTTATTACAAACCCTCAACATTTTAAATGCTAAGATTAAATTAATTTTTAGCAAGCGATAAAGCTTTTACTTTAATTAAATTAAAAGTGTATCATTTTAGATCGTAATTTCTTTATTTCTATAAATCATAATACTTAGTAATATCATTAAGAAATATAATTATGAAACCTTACGCTATGGATACTTATTAATTTTATAGTATTGCTACATAACAAAAATACACAAGAAAACATAATGTACATACATTAATTATTACATATCAACTAATTATGCATTTCATTGAAAATATTTAAAAACTGTTGAAAATACTTATTATTTTGCTGATGGTATTTTTTTGGCTATTTGAGGTTTGTCAAAATGTTAAATTAGTGCCATTTTCTGAATTGAAAAAAAGTGTTATTACTTTAATATTTAAATACTACATATGACTGTTTATTGTACAAATAAAATATTGTACACAATGCAATTAAATATATTTTTTTAGATGTTTAAAATATATTTAACGTTTGACCTATAAAAGTACCAAATAAAAATAAAATAAAAAGCATTTCATTACTATTTTTCTAACAAATAATTAATTTTGTTTAATATTAATTCATTGTAATATTGAACGGCTCCATAACAAACAGCTTTTTTCTCCAAATTAATTAATATTAAACAAAAGTACTTAGTAAGTTATAAATTGGAAAATTTCAAAGTGAGTGCTTCAAATAAAGATTTTATTATTTTTTTCGTTTCATAAACATACTAATTACATCACCTGACTTTTTTTACTTGCGAAAAAATTTAAGCTTTGTTTCAAGAACGGAAAGAATACAAAACTATTTAATATATATAAATATTCAACTTAACTCATTTTGTACGTTACTAATATTTTTGGATTATTTCTGAATCTATTTGTATTTTTAAAAAACCAAGAATGTTTAGAATCATTGTAATTTTAACATAAAATTGAAATAAAACGTTTTTCGACTTTAAATAATAAAAAAAAACATAGGAATCAGCCTAAACTTTGTGAATGTTCATTTTATGATAGCGAGCAGATACAATTTATTCTTAAAATGCTATTGGTAACGGACTTGAAGTCATTCTCACATTATCCAAAAGGATATTGAACATGGCATATAGTTTCACACACTCTCAGTCAGTCAGTGCATTTGGAGAGAATATAGAATTACCAACATTTGTACAGCGACCAGACCGACGGAAGACACAAAGGACGATACGGCCCCGGATGTAGCTCCCGGTGTATTCTGCTTGGAAATGTTGAGGATGTTGGTGAATTTGTTGAGAAGATCTATGCTGAGGTTAGAGTCGCACGCTGTGCCTTTGATGGCGTCCTTAACAGACGCGGTCAGGATTCTGAAGTTCACATCTTCAGGGTCCAACTTGGAATACATGAAAGTAGAAAGCCTATCGGAAAGCACCCAGAGGTTGCCTTTATCGTCCACTTTTACGTCGTTAGGGAACACCATGGTGACATTACTCATATATATCCTGCCCTGAGACTCGATCGTGTAAGCTTTGTTGCTGGTCTTCCAGCAAGCCACGGCGTTTAAGTTAACCAATGCATAGAAAAGTACCCCGGTATTTTTGTCTACGAATTCAACACTCGATTGCGCATTGGGCCCTCGGTTACCGAGCAGCTTAAATTCGTCGAAACTTTCTTCAGCCAAGGTTTGATTTCTTAGAATTCTCGTCGAGACGGAGAACTCGTTAGTACTTGCTAGAGGATGGAAATACAAAGTGCTGAAGCCATCGGTTCCGGGAGCGGATAAGCCGAGTCCGAACAAGGCATCCTCCCATTGGAAGTTGATTCCTGTGACGTTGAAATCTCCAGCCAGCGGATCGGGGTGGAAGTAGTGATGTTTGATTCTCCACGACGACTCTGAGCGGAAGGAGTAAACCACCAAACCGGGAGATCCGAGATCGGCAAGGTACGCGAAACTGTCTTCGCAGGATGTATCCTCCACAGCGATGTTGGCAAACATAGACTTGGGGTTTACTTGATCACTGGGAATAGTGAATTTTCTCAGTAGTTGATCCGTGCGAAGGTCGTATATAACTATCTGTGGGGGTGTCAAGGCTTTGGTCGTGTTGAGAATGTCCGTGAGTCCACTGTCCATGGTCCAGAGCCTCCCGCAGCGGTCGGCTCGGATCCTGAAGGGGGACACCAGCTCCCGAGTGCCGTCAGTATCGGGCTTGTGTGCGGCCCAGTTGGGATAAGGGATGAGCTTCGGCGACGTTGTACTTATATCTGAAACGATAATATTCAAAGTTATCAAAGGAAAACAAACAACTCATCATGCATAAAGATTATTCCATTATCACCCTTAACAAAACATAAAGACAACTTATTGAGCTGAAGAAATACAAATATTAACTTTATAAAATAAAACAACTCCATTTTTGAAGGTTTTTAACAAAAAAAAATTTAAAAGTGGTTAAATACAAAGTTGTTTTATTTTATAAAGTTTATTTAATGTGCCACAAAGTAGCTGCGAAAAATATTCAAGAAACAAATATTAACATACACATTTCAACTTAACAAAAAAATATATTGCTTAATTTTATTAGCTTATCATTTTTAATAATATAAAATGAGACGTTGCTCGAGTTCATACAAGCGTCCAATCAAAGGTCCAAATAAAGCGTCCAATTGTCTGCGTCCGTAGTGTGACGGTCAGCACGCTCGGCTACCGTACTGGAGTTCCCGGGTTCGATTCCCTCTTATATTTATTCAATATTACCCTGGACTGGTACCTGAAGCAGAGGGCCTATCACCTGTTCACCGATTTCCTTCATGCGTTAATGATCATGATAATACTGCATTTATATGATGCAGTGCCCTATGCACCATCGGGTGTGGATGAGGGTTTGATGATGATGAATGATCGAATATTAAGTTATAGGTGTATGTCAATATGCCAAAACTCATGGCAGAGGCTACATGAAAACTATTATTAGCGTTTGTTAGCAAACGTTACACATATCTTTGTTTATTCTCCGCTTCCATAAGAATGTTTCCAAGTCATCGCTACAAAAAGGTGTTCGATTCGTTACAAAATAAATCAAGTGTGTGTAACAATTTGTCAATATGTACAGGGGATGTGCATTGTCGCCTTATTTGCATAGATGTGTGAGCGTGCAAAGTAAACCGAGTGTATGCAGATATTATTCCTAATACATGCTAATGTTCGACTGCTTTATGTTTCCAGATGAGGCTGACGAATCTCGAAAAAATGCTTGTGCAAACAGTATTGTACGCCGAGTGTTTGTACAAGCTTAAAGATCCGTTAGCCTGTCAATATTTTTTAAATAATTATTTTCAACTTCTCTATTTCTCTTTTGACATCTCATCAAAGATGAAGAAGAATATGGAAGTCTGGGCATTTACGGGGCTGACGACCGTCATAGGCTGGTTTAAGTGATCACTTTACACACGTGTAATATTCACCGATTCTACCCATTATTGACAACCACACTACTCAAATTCTTTGAAGTTCTATATATATGAACCAATTTAGAAACCTTGTTCTTGAATCAGTAGAACTTCACTAGAGACATCTATTGGTGAGATGTAAAGAAGCTTTTTACTAAGCAGAAACTCTTATATTAGTATGTGAGGTCCGAATCCTGGATTATAATCACACACATGAGAAACGCCAGAAAATACCATTTTCATTTTTATTATTTAGCTTATAATTTTACCAGATAATTTATTTACAACATTTTGAGTGTGTCCAAATACTTGTTCACAAAATCTGGATTATCTCCAATTACAGGAGTTATTTATCTCTATTTATCTCTATTTCTCAGTTTGAAATTGGAGAACAGTGCGATGATCAAAAATTAAAACAAAGAAAAAAATATTGACGACATTTTGAATGTGTCCAAATACTTGTCCACAAATCTGGACTATCTCCAATTAGGAGTTATTTTTTTATTATGACTTTCTAGACTTTTATATTCTTACATTATTTTTTGTCCGCCTCCGTAGTGTAATGGTCAGCACGCTCGGCTACCGTTCTGGAGGTCCCGGGTTCGATTCCCAAGGGGGGTAAAATAAATATAAGTGATTTTTTCACTGTCATATTTATTCAATATTACCCTGGACTGGTACCTGAAGCGGAGGGCTGATCACCTTTCCTTTATGTGTAAACGATCAAGATAACACTGCGTTTATATGACGCAGTGCCCTATGCACCATTGGGGTGCGGATAAGGGTTTTATTATTTATTTTTTTTTGACATCTCATCAAAGATGAAGAAGAATATGGAAGTCTGGGCATTTACGGGGCTGACGACCGTCAGGTACAGCAAGAATTGTAAATAAAAACTATAAGCGGTATATGTGTCGCCTACTTTCAAAATCCGCCAGATCCATGTTAGTCAATTTTACAAAAAAGGCAAAATTCTCCTGGTAACATTCATGTTTCAAAGATTTGTCTATCTTTAGATAAAAAAAATATGAAATAGAGATTTTTCCCTTTTTTTGAAAAAAAATCTGTAATTGAAAAAAAACACGAGACACAAACCGATAATGACGTCATTTTAATTTTTGACCTATCCCCGCTCTCTAATTGGCCGATATGGGTCAGAAGGCAGAAGTTTCGTAAATATAGCAGAATTTGAAATACAACACTGTTTTTAAGTATTTTTTTACAGGGTTTCCAAGTATATAAATATTTTAAACAATAAAACCCACAATTGGCATTCCGATAGAGTTTTTATTTTTAAATCTTCTAAAATTGGATCGTGCGGATTTTGAAAGTAGGCGACACATATGTTTCTGATTGAGATTTGATTGTAGTATATACAGCTGTTTCGCCTTGCAAACTGCGTCGAGAACTTACTAAGACGAGGCTACAATATGATCATTTTACTTTCCTGCGATATCGTGGTAATTTTCTGTAAGAATCATGTAAATCAGGGCTGTCCAATGCACGGCCTACGGCTTATATTTATGCGGTCTGGACGTTTTTTTGATCAACCGCAAATACGAAAAATAATAGTAATTAATTTAAATCATAATTTAAATGTTACTTTGTTTTAAAATCAATACAATTTATAGTGATTTTAAAACAAAGTTACATTTTAATCACAAAACGGAAAATCACAAAGTTAGTGCTTCAAATATAAATGATATCATTTATATAATTTATATTTGAAGCAATAACTTTGTAATTTTCCATTTTAAAATAAAAACATAACTTTGTTTTAAAACTACTATAAATTTATAGTGATTTTAAAACAATGTTACATTTTATTTAAAGTACATTTGTTTTTAGAAATTGACTCCTATCGGTAGAAAATTAAAAATGTTAACGTCCGTATTTAACATAATCTCTAAAAATTCGTTAAGTTGGGAACAAAATAGAAAAGAAAAATCAAAATTCTTGCAAAACTCGCTTTGCCAATCGACAGTTCACTTTCTAAAATCTCCCAAAAAAGCTCAAATTGGTGGAAGATTTAATATTCTACCGGCTGCCGCCATTGGCTAAAAAACATTATTTTTTAACATAACTTGGTTTGCAAATGGACTGCTCAATTGTGTTCATATAGTTAATACCTCAACAAAGAGTACATAATATTCATATAAAAACATTTAATAATTCCTTCTTTTCTGCCTTTGAAGTGAGGCTCGCGCAGAAGGTAAAAATCCTTTCCCGTCCTTGATCAAGCATCAACCTACCGAACGGATAGAAATTCTTTCCCGTCCTAAGTGTGTTAAAAAAGTAATCCATTTTTTAAAGTGGGCTTGAACCCTGGCTGAAACCAGGCTCGAACTCTGACTTATAGTCAGCGCACTAACCATGGGACCACAACCCAAATCTCAGCCTAGAATTTCTTAAATTTATTTTGACTTTCTTCTTGCCGGTCTTAATTATCAAACGAATGGTATTATATTATTTATATTAAACTTAATTTTTTTATAGATTCATTTTACAAAATACATATTTAAATATTACAAAATAGTTGATAAATACACAATACATTTCAAATATAACGTTTCTACCTCTCTAATAAAGTAGATACTTGTGTTTAAAGAGTTCGTTTATTTATATACAAAGTAAATTAAACAATGTAAATTAAAATTAAAATTAAAAAATAATCAAGTAAATAAGAAATATATATATTCCTTGGTATGGAGTCTAGGTATGGGTGAGTCTTATATATTTTTTTATTTTAGTTTTAAAGGTTTGATATTTTTTATAGATTTTAGGTTTTCCGGAAATTTAATAAAGGAAAATTACATACGTACGTATAATGGTTTAACGCTGCTGTTGTTTTACATCTGTGCAATATTTAATTATTAGAAAATCTAGGGTTACGTGAAATTTGAAGTTGTTTTTTCTTTAAAAGTTTGTTTAATTTGTTTGCTAGTTTGCAAATTTTCTTGGAACGCTTTAAAAAAATTACCGAGTTCAATGTCACCAATATTATGTCCACCGATTGTTTAGACTCTCTATGGGCCATTGTAATATATTGTGACCTTATGTCAAAAAACGTGCAAAGTTCAATGACACCAACATACACTGGAAACTAGACAATACAGTAAAAGAATTCGACCGATTTCATTTGTTTAAATAAGTTCTTAAATATAATATTATTGACAAAGTTTGGCACATTTTTAAACGCGTTTTGTATTATTTACGAAATATTTTTTAAAACTTTTTATTTGCTTTTAATGTAAGAATCAAAAAAATTAAATGTTAAACATATTTACAAAAAAATGTATGTGCATAATTCTTATTTTATTCTATAAAATACAGTTCCGCCAAGAAATGTCAGTACAAAACAGAAAACGTAGATATTTTTAAACTTTATAAAATTAAACAACTTTCTTAAAATATTAAATATAATCATTCTTTTAATTTTGAAAATGGTATTGAAATACTACATTCTAATAAAAAGTAAACTCATTGCATAATTTAGAGATTTTGGAAATTAAAAAAGCAATTTTTTTTTTTAATATTATTAATAATCAATTAAATTTAAGTAACAGTCCTATTTTTGATATTTTTCCAATTTCTGTTCCTAAAAATTCCGCGCAGTAGGTTTTGTGTGTGTGTTCCACTTTATGTATGCGCGCGCGGCTTCATACTGTTTTTGTGTGATTCCATTAGTTGTTATTTGGGGTTGCTACGCAATGCATAGTAAAAATAACATTTAGGATTTTTTACGGAGTGTGTGGAAGTTTTTGGTAAGGGAATGTAATTGAGTATTTTAATGTTTTTAATGTTTTAGAATTTAACCCTTAATTAGTCGCATGGGGCCGAAGCAATTTTGCATAAAAATGAAGCATTTTCTGCTTCGCGTTTGATATTTAGCTCATGTTATTTCTTTATTATATGATAAAATCAATAAAGCACTTTAATAATAAGCAAGTTTTATTATCTTTTTATTTAATAAATAATAAGCAGTTATGTATTTTCTTCGTGCAAGTAATAAAGGGTTAATAAACCCTGATGATGACAAGGTTCTTGTCGAAACCGGTAGGTTAAAAAGTGTACTAATAATAAAAAAAAGTAGTTAAAACAAAGTTGTTTAGTTTTATAAAGTTTATAAAATGTGCCACAAAGTATCTGCGAAAAACATTCAAGAAAAATATATTTTTAGTTCATTTTTGAACCTTAAAGATTTGCTTTTTTAGAAGTATTCAACTTGATTTGTTAATTGTTTGATTGATTGATTGACAACTTACTTTGTAAAGAGACGTATGTGAGTGACGCGGGGACGCCTTCCTTCCATCTGGGCACGGTGACGAACAGCCTGTCTTCGAACACCTCTAGTCCGACCGGGATGTTGTTCTCGGGGATGAACTCTCCCGTCTGGATGGCCTCTTCCCTCGCGCTGTCGTCGGGGAAGGCGAAGTCCAGCTGCTTCCACTCGAAGGCCACCCGTAGGTTGTCCATGGCCAAGGCTTGGGCGCAGAGCACGAGGGCTATGGCCACTTGGCAGAGTGCGCCGTTTGGGCGCGTGGAGTGCGCCATCTCTTTAGCGCGACTGGCCTACAATGAGAAGAAAAGATTTTTATTGTATTGCTCCCAATGTAGCGCGGTATTTATAATTTTATTTTCTTTATTTGGAAAATTTGCAGAACAGTTACATAAAGTTACGTTTTCATTAATGAATACTGAAAAACAGGTATTCGTAATATTCCATTTACACAATTCTACATATGTAATTTATTATAAATACCTGGAAGAGGGACTGGAGGTAGGAAAAGGGGAAAAGGAAAAGATGAAAATGATTGGGAAGAAAGATAAGAAGAAAATGATGTCTCAAAATTGGTTCATATATAGAGAACTTCCAAGAACTTGAGTTGTGTGGTTGTCAATAATGGGTAGAATTGGTGAATGTTACACGTGTGTAAAGTGATCACTTAAACCAGCCTATGACGGTCGTCAGCTCCGTGAATGCCCAGTCTTCCATATTCTTTTTCATCTATGTTAAAATGTCAAAAAAATACGTATTTTATTTATCATTCAGATATTCTTTTGACGATATTTTGAGATGATTTCACATCCATTCGAATCGATTGATCAGATGTGTCACAACATGCTCCCAGTTATGTCCATAAACAAAACGCCTCGGGTGTTATTAAAATCGTTATATCACGGTGGACTGCAAAAAACGGCACACTTGTAATGTGACTTTATGCAATAACACATTCTGCGCAGTCAAGAGTATTGCAAACCTGTTTTCAGACCACGTTATGCGCACCAGAATTTCGAAAAAAAATTATTTCATTTAAAATAGGCTAGTTCTTCCTTATGTCAGACTCCTGCGACAGTCAACCACGTTATACATAACGTATAATTTATTTGTGTAAATCGCAATTTATTAGAACGTGGTTCCTTAAAATGAGGAGCATGAACCGGCTGGACCGTGGAGGTGCTGTTTACAGCTGCCCAAGACAATAGGAAACTAATATGTAATATTAAAACGCGGAAAGTGTCCTATTTTTTTTAAGATGGGAATTGCATTTATTATTTACTTTGCTTTTTGTGTACGAGGTTTATGTATCATTAAGTGGAATTTTGTTTCTTCTGACTAAAAAAATATGTTTTATTTAAATCTGTGTTGGGAACAGGTGGGATAATCTAGTGTGAACCAATCAGGAACTTCTCAGCATTTACTCATTGCTGGGAGGAAACCACGTAAAACTCCTCAGGAGAAGCCGGACTTCCGGACCTTCCGTTCCACTAGAAGAGGGTTCGACATTTTGTATCCTAGCTCGTGTCCTATTTGGGACATGTGCTCAGTGGAGAAAATGACAAACTACTGCAATTGATCATCAATGAGAAGATCGAGGTTCGAAGAGGTGTCGAAAGAAGGTGGATCTCCTGGCTTTATAATATATACGAGTGGACAGGAGTACAGAACGTCGAGGAGGTATTTCGGAATGCCTAAAATAGAGACACTTTCTCACAAGACGTTTACAAACGATTACTATCTATGTTGTGCTTTGTTGATAGTGTTTGACAACTGATAGGGCTGACCTAAGGAATGCCCACCCTAGCGTAGTCTAAGCTCTATCAATCTTGATTACCACTTTTGCTACTTTCACACGGAAACATAAGTACTACACGCATTTTCATCCCATGTTCCGTTTTAACCCGAACAAATAGTGGTTTTCGCACGCTACTTGATTTGACGTTTAACCTTCTGTAAGTCGCGCGACGTCTAATTTATTAGTGTACTGGCATTATGTGTTAAAATAAAAAATATATACTTATAATGTTATTATGAAAAATAAATTCTTATTTAAGGTTTTTTTAGTAATTATTGTCGAAACGCTTGAGGATCATATAAATACTTTTTGACTATCGGTTTTACGTACGGGTATATATTAAAATTAATGCTTTTTATTATTCGTATTAGTTAAATATTTAAATCATAGTACCTACCGTATATTTGAAATATAATTTTATATTCAAAATTGTAATACACGTTAGTGTAATACATATTATATTATTTATTGCCAGTGTTAAATCCTGCAATCGGTTTTTACTCATATCAGCAAACAAAACAATAGTATCAAGGTTTTAACGGCACGATAAGTTAACTTTGTTTTTTATTTAATTATACCAGTTATAATAACTATAATAATAACAAAACGACATTCAGTTGTAAAAAAACGTTATCTGAAATGCATGCATATAATTTTAATCTTGTCAGTGATAAAAAAGTGTTTATAATAATTTATTTACAAGCAATAGACAATACTAATATGCATTTATCAAAAAAACGTTGGTTACGATATTGCCAAAAATGTGGCTAGTTTAATTGGACAACGGCATCGATTACAAACCTCTTATCTACGTAGTGCTGATAATTTTAACTTTGCTTTTATTCGTATAACTATATCATTTTGAATCCGGGTTTCAATCCAGTCAGGAAATTACCGAAAATTACTTTAATGACAAAGAAGAATAAATAAATTAATATTTTATTTTAAATAATCGATTACAATTAAAATAAATTTAATCAATATATGAGTAGCTAACGCGTTTTCAATCGAGCAGTTATCTAAGTAAAGTACAATTCGCTCACTCCTTTCAACAACGTCATATATCAAAAATCGTCAATTTTCAGTTGTTCATATTTTCGGAATGCCCAGAAAATGTACTTTATCACAGCAAAAGTGGCATATTTTTAACTTAATATTTACCCGCTACAGTGCAGAAAGTGTTGTTTTTGCATTTCGAAGTATTTTCACTCTTTAATAGTTGAAGAATTAGCTTTTTTTTAATGGTTTTTTCTTTTGAAACATGGAACATAGTTTTTCATCATTGCTAGGTACCATTAAATACGTAATATTTTTTAAATGCGTCTTAAAATCCTCTCCTCCCCTTCTGCGAATTTGACAGCAAACAATAATATTGGATTTTCCATATAACCGGTTTGCGGTTCAGTGTTTGCAGTTCAACAGCACGCTTATACTCGGCCCCACGTAATCGGTCCAACACGACAAATCGATCACTCCTTTCAAAAACGTCATAAATCAAAAATCGTCAATTTTGAGTTGTGCATGTTTTCGGAATGCCCACAAAATGTACTTTATCCCAGCAAAAGAGGCAAATTTTTAACTTAATATTTACCCCCTACAGGGCAGAAAATGTTGTTTTTGCATTTTAAAGAAAAGGTATTATTCAATATTTTTTTTTAAATAAACTAAATATTTTTCAAATGGAGAAAAAACCTCCAGGTTTTACCTAAAAAGATCTGTTGCACAATAAAAAGTTCAATAAGTGGCTTGATATTTATTTTTAATACATTATGTTATATTTTTAAACTTTAAAGACGTTGTCCTGAAAAATCAAGTTTTATGATTTATGACGTTCTTAAAAGGAGTGAGTGAAATGCGTAAAATTCTTCACGTTAGCAGATAGACTGTACGGCTAGGGGCAAATTTTTGCAGTGAGTTTTAAAATTTATAGATATTTGTCTTAATATTTAAAACGTCAAACGTATATAATAATTTCTTACATTAATGTTTATAATATGTATAAGAAAGATAATAAAATATTAACCTTTACACACGCAAACATAAAGATACACATACATTTAAACATACACACATTTATATATATATATATATATATATATATATATATATATATATATATATATATATATATATATATATATATATATATATATATATATATATATATATATATATATATATATATATTATATATATATATATATATATATACATATATATATATATATATATATATATATATATATATATATATATATATATATATATATATATATTTACATATATATATATATAAATATATATATACATATATATATGTATATATATATATATATATATATATATATATATATATATATATATATATCAATATATATATATATATATATATATATATATATATATATATATAAATATATATATATATATATATATATATATATATATATATATATATATATATATATATATATATATATATATATATATATATATATATATATATATATATATGTATATATGTATTTATATATATATATATATATATATATATATATATATATATATATATATATATATATATATTTATATATATATATATATAAATATATATATATATATTCTTAAAACACTCATCTGCACCCAATGGTGCATAGGGCACTGCATTATATAAACGCATTGTTATCTTGAACGTAGACACATGAAGGAAATATGATCAGCCCTTCGCTTCAGGTACCAGTCCAGGGTAATATTGAATAAGTATTAGAGTGAAAAAATCACTTATTTTTATTGACCCCCCCCCCCCCCTGGGAATCTTCCCCTGGGATATATATATATATATATATATATATATATATATATATATATATATATATATATATATATATACTCGTGTATTGTTATAAAATGTTTAAAGGATACTTTTTGTTGAAAGAGAAATGTTTATGTTTTTATCATTTAAACAATATATGTCAGTTTCATAATATTTTCATTAACAATGTATTTCATTATCATTGTTAATTTAGCATAATAATATTGAATCATGTAACGTCATGAGATTGATCTTATATGTATGACTTCCATCGATTTGAGTAGTGTGGTTGTCAATCATGGGTAGAATGGGGAATGTTACATGTGTGTATATAGTGATCACATACCCAGCCTACGACAGGTAGTAAGCCCTGTTAATACCCAGACTTCCATATTCTTCTTCATTACTTAAGATAAAAAAATTAAGAAATAAGCTATTGTAAATAATTAAATTGTCCGCCTCCGTAGTGTAATGGTCAGCACGCTCGGCTACCTTTCTGGAGGTCCCGGGTTCGATTCCCAAGGGGGGTACATTAAATATAACTGATTTTTTCACTGTCATATTTATTCAATATTACCCTGGACTGGTACCTGAAGCGGAGGGCTGATCACCTTTCCTCCATGTGTAAACGATCAAGATAACACTTTGTTTATATGACGCAGTGCCCTATGCACCATTGGAGTGCGGATAAGGGTTTTATTATTATTTATTAAATAATTAAAAACCGATCTCATCAAATGGTCAGATAAATGAACCCGGTCTCTCTCTCTCTCTCTCTCTGTCCTTCCGAGTCTGTGATTTTGAATAACATGGCCCAAATTCAAAATTTTATTAAGATCACCGATACAATAAATTGAACACAACTTACCGATAAGCGATTGCCCCTGGTATCACGAACGTTTCGTTTCAATGCTATATTATATCTACCACATGACCAGCGGGTAAATTCACGGCGATAAAACAACCTTGAAGCGATCCGACAATGAAAGTGAATCGATTAAAAGGCAAAGAGAATACAATACATAAACAAATGAATGCCATCGAACAGCCGCGAAATGCGAAATTAAACACGGACTGGCAAAATCGTCCATTTTGTTTGTTTGTTTGTTTACGAAGTTTATTTACCAAACGTTGGGGAATTACGGACGGAAAATGCTTCTCTAATATTCTCTTCTCAAGAAAATTATTGTCTGTGATTTGTATTGATATTTCTAATATATTTTTTTACGGTTTTTCTTGCTCTTAATTTCATTTTTATACACAGCTAAGAATGCTACAAAATTTTAACCACAGTAATAATTCTTAAAAGTTTTTATTGGTTTCTTTAATGTATTGACCTAGATTTTGAGAAGGCCAATGTAAAGGCCTTTTTAAATTATCGATATGGTACCGGATTTTTTTAATAAGAACATATGTGTGTATTAAACGATTCATCATTTAATTTTACCTACATATGCACCATGATCAGAGAAAAAAAGAAAAACTTACAATGATTTTTTTATGGTTTTTAATTTATTGGTCTGAATCTTTGTTTTACTATCGTATTGATGTGGATTTATTGATTTATTAGAAGATCTACTTTGATCACGTTAAAGAAAACAAGGTTTTGCTCTTCCTCTGCAGTAGCTACAGTGGCAAATCAAATGATTAAGTTGTTCATTCAGCCTTCAACAAGAAATGAGATTCAAATGAATGAGAAATAAAATAATTTGTGTTGTGAATTTAGCTTTCTGCAGTTATATTCCACTCGAACCATGTGCCCATTTTTAATTTGATCAGATTTGCCTGTTATAAGACAATAATATATTTGGTAATGAAAAATTACCTTTACAACATTTTGAGCGTGCCCAAATACTTGATCACAAATCTGGATTACCTCCAATTATAGGAGTATTTTTCATATCATTTTTTGACATCTCATCGAAGATGAAGAAGAATATGAAAGCCCCGTAAATGCCTAGACTTCCATATGCTTCTTCATCTTTGATGAGATGTCAAAAAAAAATAATTAAAAATGACCTTGTTTATTACTTTGAAATTGCTGTGAAACTAGACTTGGCCATTTTGCTGTCGAATAACGTTTTATTTCTTCCTATATTGATTTAAGGAGACCTCTAGATGCTATTGATTTTCCAAATAAACTGAAAGTTTTGTAAATAAACGAAAAGTTTTGTAATTAGCGTATCGCGAAAATGTCGTAAATTGAATAACACTTCACAGTTTTATCAATTCAGTTCTGGCAGGTAATTAGAACGGCCTATTGTTAACAAGTAAAACAAAACTTTCCTTATCGTCAGAATCGTGTACAGATAGTTCCAAGATTAGAGTTGCTCGCAGGAGGCAGTTCCAGTTGTTGGCAACTTGCCAACAATTACTCAACAAGACGAACGAGGCTTTGTACATGTTATATTTTAATCTGTATTTATGTTGCCACCATTTTTGTTACGGTGCACAGTGCGTTATTTTGGCAATCTAGGGGTACTTTATTATTACGCTTAAAATATACCGGTTTTAGTAGGTTTTTGGATACTATCACTTATAAAATACATGATTGAGTGAACATTTTGTATTTATCTTATAGTATTTCTAGAAAGAAATGATAAAATGGGTATTAAAACAACTTTCATGCTTTATGAAAAGAGGTCACAGTTAAATGTGTTTGTATTACACTTAAATGTTTTGGCAGATATTAATATTATTTAAATATTTGTTGTAGATGCATATATGCATAAAACGTCATCACCAATGTTTGTAAAAGAAAGGTATATATTCGTATATGAGGCCAGGAATTATTTGAAAATGGAGAATATTCAAGTTATGTTTTATTCAGAATCACCATTATTTAAATATTCTTCTGATTCATTAAACTCATATTTTAAGTTCTGTTTGAATAGATAAACATGATCACATGGCATCGGATACTTTACCGTCTATCATACAAAATTCATCGTAAGCTTCACGTGCATTTTTATTTCATTCACAAGTATTTTTGTTGGAGAAAGTGTCGTAATTTCATCCAAATTTTTTTCTTTCATCAACTTCTGTAGTCATTTTGTTCACCGTTTCTTTAATAAAAACCAATTAAATGGGGTGCCAATATCTAGTTGACAATGGTGCACGATTTTGCCAAATATATTTTTTGTTGTGTTTAACAATTCCACTATAAGTATACATATTTGTATTGACATCATAGTAATACTAAACAATTTTTTGTCTATATGATGGTCTTCTGAAAATTTTGTCGGTACCTATTTTGTCGGCACCATGACAGACCCACTTTAGAATTTTATTTTAACTAATGTTTTTCAAGTAACAAAGAGTTCCAAGCACTTCTTCTTGAACCTTGGATAATCGCGCCCCAGTATGATCGTTAAATGACTAAAGCGGAATTTCAGCTGAAATTTCGTTGATGGTGATTGCTGGAGAATTTCACAGATTCTTTCGCTTAGTAAGGTGGATATTGTTTCCTATTTATATCTATCATTTGTTGCCTTATGATATCATACTGATGGGTTTTTAGATTATTTTATAGGTAGTGCTTAATCCGCAGATAATTCGGCTTAATTTTTATTGAAATATTTTTTTATTGTTAGGAAGGCAGAAGATAACTCTCTGATGAAGGCGACAGAAACTCTTTTTCCAGTTTTTCTCAGTTTGATTACTGTGGCCAAGGACAACTCTTGTTGGGTTGTTAATTTAACATGATTTTGTATTTTTCGTTTTTTGACCTTCGATGCACACGATTCAAAAACCTTTCAAGGCCTACAAGGCTTACAAATTGAGCTACTTTTCAAAGTACTTGATAGAACTTGAGTACAAATATTAGAAAACATAAGATTTCCTTGAATAATCTATAAAGAATTTGAACTCAAGAATTGTTTTCGAGATCTACCCGATTTATTCCACTTTTGCCCAATTTTTTGACAAACACTTCTGATTTTTGTTTTAAAACTAGTCAAAATCTTAAATAACACTGAAAACATATTAAATTGCTCCAAAATATATGCAATTATGGCTTCAACTCTTACGCGTTTCGAATCTACGACCCATATGTCAAAAATAGCCTGACGAGAAATTTACGTAGTCATTCTGAAATTGAGAAAAAAATGTATGGGTATGGCAAGTTAAGCAAAAAGTTATTATATATGCTAATAAGAATATAAGTTAAGCTTTTATAAAAATACTGTCATAGTACGGTATTTTAGGGTATGGCATACTAAAAGCCTAGTTATAATTGGAATAAACCAATTATAATTTATATTTACGAGCTATAAGTTCAACAAGACTTTGCAGGCTAATGAAATAATATATACTCAAATAAAAACACGTACAGTATACCTTGATAAATTAATACTATAAAAATATAAACAAATATTACACATACATAACACAAATTTATAATATGATGACTCAAGCGACTGATGCGCATTCGTTTAAAACCGCTCACCCCCAACGGCGCGCTGAAGCTCGGGTTTCCGATACGATTATGTATTTTTCGGAATGACTTAATTTAAAAATAATTAAACAGTTTTGTAAAATGGTTTGTTTTCTATTGGAATAAAATATTTTTTTCAAAATATAAGCCATCGAAAAAAATAATAAAGTTCCGCTAGATTGCCAATATAACGCACCGTGCGGTGTTACGTATTTATTTGTGTTCCAATTCACCCTTTTTCGTTTCTGCGATCCTCGCGCAAAACTTTTTTGTAGATGCGATATTTCTGCCAATACTATAAAGTATATTGACAACTTAGTAATGGAAAATTACACCGACATAGGGTTTTGTAACATTAATAGAATTAAATAAAAAACACACGAAAAAATTCTCATTTAACAAGAATGAGGGCTAAAGAAAGGAATGGATTAGCGTAAATAAATTAAGAATAATATGTTTTATTTAATGTTTCGGCATTAACTTTGTGGTAAGACATGTTACAATGATAAAAAAAACACTTGTTTTGAATGATGGAAGTTTAACTTCTGAAACATGTAGTCTTTAATAAAGCTCAAGTGGTATAAAACAAGTGTTTTCTTTAATCATTGTATGAATAATATAAATAAAATAAAAATTCTCGGGTTTATGTTTTGTGTTATCATATTTTTTACAATAAGTATACATTTTATAAAAATATATATTTTGGTACAAACTCAAATCAAAATAAATCATCGGAAAATAAACTTATTCCGATTAATATTTTCATTCATTTTACAACAATTAGATTTTTTCTAAATAATTGTTCACAAATCTGGATTATCTCCAATTATGAGTTATTTTTACATCATCTTTTGATATCTGGACAATGGTGAAGAAGAATTTGGAATGCATTGCACTGGGCATTTACAGGACTTAAGACTGTCACAAGCTTGGTTAGGTAATTACTTTACACACGTGTAACATTCACCAATTCTACCAAGTAAATTAACTGGTCAAATTATAAGCTAAAATATGTAAATTAAAAATCATTTTTTTAACTGTTTCTCAGGTATGTGAATATAATCCAGGATTTGGACCTCACATAGTACAAATGGAAAGGGTCTCTGCTTAGTAAAAGCGTTCCTCATTCCAACATAGATGGCTGTTGTGAACTTGCACATACTGTGTTTAGAATCAATATATCTAGAATTTTCGATAAATTTCATTCCACTTTGAAAAAATATATATATATATTTCCTTTAGGTAACAAATTTTGATTTATTGTACAAACTGTAAAATATTTAAATGAATTTAAATAAGTCTACGAAAATTTTGTGATGAATATTCGATTGTTCTAGAGCATTTTCAACGTGCACATATGCATCATGCATCACGTTTGTATGGCATTGCGAAATTTTTAGTCGAATGGGACACCGTTCCAGTCATAGGTGTAGCCGCAAATTATTCAATCAAGCCTCATTACCGCAGGTGCCACTGTTCTAAGAATCATTGCCAATTAATATAAATGTTTATCGCAGATGACTCACTCGAAGGCCAATAATTTAAAATCATTGGCACTCACTTACTGCACGAACCCAATGAAAACGTGCAAGTCATTGAAATATATGCATATGAGTACTTATGGGTTCTTCGAAAACATAGGTCTACCAACTACAGATCTAAAAATATTTTTTACATTTTTGGTAAATGCAGTGGGACCTCTCATAACAAGCACCTCTTATTACGAGTAATTCCCAATATAGGCTGGCCAATATAGTCATAGGCTGGTTTAAGTAATCACTATACACACGTGTAACATTCACCAATTCTACCCATTATTGCTTTTTATAGAGCAGAAACTATTTTATCTTCTTTCATCTCACCAATAGATGTCTGTAGTGAAGTTCTAGTGATTCAAGAACAGTGTTTCAAAATTGGTTAATATATATAGAACTTCCAAGAAATTGAGTAGTGTGGTTGTCAATAATGGGTAGAATTGGTGAATGCTACACGTGTGTAAAGCGATCACTTAAACCAGTCTATGACGGTCGTCAGCCCCGTAAATGTCCAGACTTCCATATTCTTCTTTATCTTTGATAAGATGTCAAAAAATAATATGAAAATAACTCCTGTAATTGGAGATAATCCAGATTTTGTGAACGAGTATTTGGACACACTCAAAATGTTGTACCTATATAATATTTTAAAATTAATAATGTGCTTAAATACCATTATTTACTCAGTGTAACTTAAATTGAAAATGGATGAGTTTTACCACAAAGTGACTACCGAATCAAAAATGAAATAATTTTTATTACTTAGAGTACCATGTACATACATCCATATATCTCTATAACCTCTTCATCTTTATCGAGGTATCTTTTTGTGTCCTTTGAATACTATTGATATAATATTTTTTTAAATATTATTAAAAAATTAAAAAATATATATAAAAATTGTATTAACATGCTAGTATTCGGCTCAACACAGGCCATGCCTAAAGAGCCGTAATACGTATAATAAATGTATGTATGAAATGAAAATATATATTGAATGTATCTATGTATTATGAAAATAAATAAATAAATAAAAAATAAAAAAATAAAAAATATAATATTTGAATGGAGTGTTTTGATAATTTTCTTTTTATACTTTTGTTCAAATCATTCCATAATTGTTCTCTAGATGTCTGAAGCATTCTATTTATAATGAACCTTATTCTTATAAATTGTAGATCTCAAATTTATTATGACTTTCACGGCCGCTTTCTTTACGAATCGTAATTGATGATGACCTTAGGCAGTGTGAACAGAAAAAGAAATCAGAGGTCGCCATAGTTTGATATTATTTAAATATTTAAAAAGAAATAGTGCGATGAGAACGTATCGTCTCACTTAATGTGGGAATATTTTAATTACTTATTAATTAATATAATTAAACGACTTTCAAAGTAGATAATGATATATACGTGTTAATTTCGGCATATCGCTCACTCCTTTCAAGAATGTCATAAATCAAAAAACTTGATTTTTCAGGAGAACGTTTTTAATGTTTTAAAATATAATACAATGCATTAAAAATAAATATCAAGCCACTTGTTGAACTTTTTATTATGCAACAGATCTTTTTAGGTAAAACCTGAAGGTTTTTTCTCCATTTAAAAAATATAAAGTATGTTTAAAAAATAATTAAATAATACCATTTCTTCAAAATGCAAAAACAACACATTCTGCCCTGTAGCGGGTAAATATTAAGTTTAAAATATGCCGCTCTTTCTGGGATATAGTATATTTTCTGGGCATTCCGAAAACATGCACAACCGAAAATTGGCGATTTTTGATTTATGACGTTCTTGAAAGGAGTGAGCGATATCTCAAATTGGACTTTCCCAAGGGAGTTGTACACATTGGCAGTATCTATGTAACTTACACTTAACCGTGTATGGGTGCGTAACTTCGAATGTCCTCACTATTGCTGCTCATTTTTGCACTATTTCTACTAAATCTTCTTGCCCTTATAGTAGTAATGTCCTCCGCTCTTGTCATCTATGTTCTATTATAATAAATTTAAAATCCTCTTCTTTATCCACAAATTTTATAATCCTAGACAACGACGATTGTTTCAATGTACGGGACTACAGTAAAATATATGACAATAAAGAAAAATACCCACAAGTTATCAAAATTGTTTCCTTAAAACATTTAAAAATAAGTGCAAGACTTTTTCTGAGAACCTAATACAAAATACGAATAACGTATATGATAAATACATGATAGTTTTCACTACATTTTTTACATCTGTTTCCTGGGTGTTCCCCATAGATTGAATGTCCGACGTAAATTTTACGAATGTCTTGTAATCTAGGGTTAAAATCTATTTCGCAACGCTCGATCTGATATAGTGCCTTTTTAACGTATTCCACTACCAGGAGTGATCTAGATCTGGAATCTACAGTACAGGCCTGATCATATTGCCTTCATATAACTGACGAACGGGTTAACACCGCTTGCATTCTATGCGGTGCCCTTTTTTGACAATCTGCGCTATCGCTTAACCAATTGATTTCACTAAACTTACGTCACTTCTTTTATTTATGCTCTTATTTCGTGGCTTCGAAATGATTGACTTTACCGCAAACCAACAGCATTCGTTGATTATGTTTTTTTTTATTTAAAACAATAATATTCGTAAGCCAAAGCTGTATAATTATTCTGAAATATCAACTGTACCTTATGATGAATTTCAATGAATGTTTTTTTTTATAAGTATGTACAACCTTAAAGGGCTATAACATATACATGTTCAAATCTAAACGGAAGGCTTGCTTATTTTAAGCAAAGAATAACACACGTATAACCATCCCATGTATATCAGAGTAATGATAACAATTGAAATAATACATGATATTAATCGCAACATATGTAGGTGTAAAATTACAACGATAGGAAATTAGAATGCTCGTATAACAAATAATGCCATATGTAATAATTTGCCATATAAAATTTTATTTAAAAAAAATCTCGGTGAGTGGTTATATACTAACATTACTAAAAAAAGTTTTTTTTAAGTACAAGTGACGAACCGCAAAGTAATTTTTTAAATATTTAAAATGTTAATAATACGATAAATAATAGCCTGAATTTTTGTTTTGACATTTAGGATCACATCGTTAACTTTAAAAATTATCAGTAAGTATCAAGTTTCAGAATGTATAGTATGTATACAACGTATTATAATACCAAAAACTATTTTTTAAATCATTTGAAAATAATAAATGATTACTTTTTGTTGTTGCTTAGACAAAGAAAGTGTTTAGTAAATACGTATTTCCAGTAGACGATTTATTATACGAGATCCTTCGGAGGTTAAACCTTTCGAGACGTTATAAAAAAGAACCCATTGTTTCCCAAATCCATTGATGATGAGTCTTTTGTTTTACAATTCTAAGAATTCGGGATCCAAACAGCTATTTCCTTCGTTCCTCGCTCGTCTACGGACTGACGCAGAATCTCGTATACGTGCGAGATTTTTTTTATTATTTTACATTTTCAAACATTTTTCAGATTTTCTTCATCCTTATCCGTTATGTTTAAACGTCAATTAAATTTAATATAAATCTAATGCATTAGAATTACAGATAAAATAATGTGAAAAAAATATATATACCTAATTAAATTTTATTCCATAAAAAACACTTTGAACGCATTTAAACGAAGTATATAAACGATTTAACTTTGATATTTTCTTCTAATGAAAATTTCATTTTTATTATTAAAAAATAAACACTTGTATCAGAACACTAATTTTATTTTATTTCATTACACACTGCTGGTTTCGAACTCGACAGGTGATCACAAAAAAATGTTTTTGTGATCACCTGTAAATGAAAATGTTTATGGTTTTCGAAACTGGTCGTATGAAACGAAATAAAAATCAATTAGTGATGGAAGTTTTTTATTTTAAATAATCAACATGTCATTCCACAAAGTAAATACCAAATCAATAAATATTATCTTATATTGAATTTGCAAAGCAAATTTTGTTATAATATAAACTTACATGTATTTTATACCGATTTTTGTTATGATTCACGTATCGCATTTTATTACTCACGAATAAATAACATTTTCACTAAAGTTGCCAATATTATTAAATATATTTTTTTCTGTGTAGCTAAGTTATGATAAATTATTACAATCTCTCTTCACTGCATATCAGCATGTTGGTGCATATTATCTCAATCACGATTACATTGCAAGATGCTCAATAAAGTACTTAAAGCACAATTTTAGTGAAACAAAGTAAGACATATTGTAGTGAAATATTTTTTTTTATTTTTTTTAATCATCCTCTACATGAACAGAAATCAATGTGCAAAAGTTTTTACTGAAGATATTTCACAAAAAGGATTAAAAAATATTTTTTTCGCGTGTTTTAACGCGTCTTCAATCTGGGGTATTTGTGGATTCCACACATTTTTAGTGCATATATCGAGCGTGTTTGACATTTTAGAGAATTAATCGATATTTTAGCATCTAATATTAATTAGATTTTATATTAATCACAAATCATAAAAAAAGGATTTAAACCATTTTTTTTTAAATCGTCAAACTGATGTTTCTTGAACGAACGAAAGCATAAAGAAACTGCATAAGTTATAAAGTTTCTCCCAATTTCTACTCAGTGTTGGAAATTTTGTTGAACGTAACGAATCGGGTTGCGTATATACCGTTTTTAAGCACGCGCAATACAATAAGAGATGTTAATTTACTAGAATAATAACGTATTTGAATAAGGACAGGATACAAGAGGTGATGATATATAAGTTATAAAGTTATAAGTTAACTTTTAAGTTATGTAGTTTTTTATCCCAATTTGTACTTATTGTCGTTTGAAATTTCTTTGAACGTAACGAATCGAGTTGCGTATATATCGACTTTGAGCACACGCAATACAGAGAGATGGACATTTACTAGAATAATAACATATTTGAATGAGGACAGGATAAAAAGATGATGATCTGGTTGTAATAAAATTGTATGACTTTTCGTCACAAGGTCAATCATTTAACAAGAACACTAAATACCATTATTAAAAAGGTATTCGGCCTCTGTCGTTGTGCTTTATCGTGTATTCGATAAGGCCTTCTACCGTATTGAAATAAATTTAATTGATACATTTAAATCACGTTAATGTATTTCTACGGTTGACTTATTTTCCGACTTAATTTACGGTATAATTCAATGGACATTGAAACAAGCATATTTATCGATTCGCGTCAAATGTTATAACCCGAAGGTTGAAATGTGATATTGGGAAATAGTGCCGGATACGATTGTTTGCCGATTCTGCGTGCAAACTTTTTTCATCTGATCATTGGCATTCCACAGACAAGGAGATCTTCAGACAAAACGATGCAACCATTAAGAAGATAGTGGAAAAATCTAAGTAAAATTATAGAGCGTTATTGGAACAAACTATAATATATATAAGTATATTGAAAGACATGAGGCATACATTTTACCAATTGAACCTAGTTTTCCACATTAAATTTAAAAAATGGCTATATCCATATTACAAATTGTTAAGAAATTGCTTTAAACATGGTAATAACAAACCAAAAGTTTCAGTATGAGTATATACTGAAAAACTTTTAATATAAATTAAAAGTTTTTTTTTAATATTGAAATATAGAGATAAAATAAGATACACCTCTTTCTTATCTCTATTCGCACCCAATGATGCATAGGGTACTGAATCGACATAGTTTTATTTTGATTAATAACATGAAAGCAAAGTGATCACTTCTGCACTTCAGGTACCAGTTCAGGGTAATATTGATAAACATAATAATGGAAAATAACTAAAAATATATATTTTAATCCCTCTGGGAATCGAATCTCGGACTTCGGCACTGTAGCTACCCTACACCGTAAAGGCAGACAATACATAATATAAATAAAAAAAGGTACATTCTAAAGATATTATACTTGTAGAAAAAGTATAAATAAAATAATAATTAAATTGGGTAATTTATACATCGATATTTTCGTAGAATACTGCCTCAAGGGCGCTTTACAGAATATTATAATAAATACAGAATATCTTATGAAAAATGTTATAATAAAAATGGAATAGTTACCATTTCAAACACAAAAATGTGTTAAAATATATAATATTTTTTCTTTAAAGTATGACTTATACTATGAAGATAAAAAATAAATACTTATTAAAAAATGAAATAATTAAATAGGTAGACTTTAGTAATATATGCTTCTTATGCCTATTTATTATACCTATTTATTGTTTTTATATTTTGCCATGTATTAGTTTTGGTTATTTAAAAAATATATTTTTTGTAACTTTATTATTTGTGTTTCAGTCTTGTTTACCTTAATCCCATGTCCCAAAATGAAAAATAGACATTACTCATCGGGAATATTATATATATGACATTTTTTTGTAATTTGTTTTAAAAAATTAATAAATATAATGAGAATCGGATTTTTCCTTGTGTTACACGTACAGCAAAATACTTACCACAAAGTTAGTGAGAACGGAATGTTGTGTAAAAAGTTTGAATTATAACTTGTAATTTACCTAACTAATAACATAGGAACTAGTCAAAACATTCACGTACATCTTCGCCATTAACACATAATCTTAATATAGAATATAAATGTCTAAATTGTAGGTGCCAAACGTTTTTTCACTTCTTTATCTTTCCAAGATAACTTGAATTGTGGGAAAATGCCTGAAGGGATGAAATATTTCAGATCACGTAAAAACTCGGGAAAAAGCACCCCTTAGGAATATCCCAGCGAGTAGATGTTTTTTCTCCAAGGCTATGTTTTTACGTAAGAAAACTTTCGTTAAATGTGTTATCGCAAAAAAAATGTTTTTGCAACTTAACGCCAGCTTAAAGTCTATCGCAATGTCGAAATATCGCATGGAAAATAGCAAAACTGCGAAATCAATTCGAAATGGTGATAATAGTTCATTTAAAATTATTCCGAAAAAATACAATTGCTGTAAACACAAATGCAGCACACCATGTGAACAAAAATTATGGGCAAACATTCTGTTCAAATACGTCATTCTGGCGTAACTGTTAAAAAGTATGAAATCTTTTTTTTCAATCGTGGATCTAAGAAAATAATGATGTATAATTTCAAATACACAAAATCACGGAAAAAACTCGTTTTCATGTTATTTTTAATTCCTTTTTTGTGCATATTTATACTCTACATATTTACGTACAATATTTATCATCAAAAATAAAATATGTTATTATATTATTAATTATTATTTTAAACAAATTTATGAGGCTAATGTAATTGAAAAAAGGAACAGAGGAAGACCGAGAAAAACTTGGCACGATCAAGTATGCCAAATACTTGTGGTCAAATAATATACACTTAATAAGTGGTCGGGTTAGGAGTCGAAACAATCGGCGGGTGTGTATGAGGAGATGCATGAACGTGGAGGAGGCGAAGAATGTTTGCAAGGACAGAGTGGTGTGGCGTTCTATTTTCTCTACCTACCCCTACGGGGAAGCGGCGTGATGGTTAGTTAGTTAGTTTTTTTTTATTTATCAAGTAATTCGTACACATTAGCAGTGTCTATTTTATACAATGTTTGATTACGATGAAGATAACCCTGCGTCACAACAGATTGATTCAACAATTGCATTAATCCATTTGCCATAAACTATTAGTTAAAAAAACAAACGAAATGACTCAAATTAAACTAAATATGTATATAATTTACATAAAATGTGATAATTTTCAGTAGTCTAAGAATTTACCAGTACACTCAGGAGGTTGAAAAATGGAGCTGATCTAAATACATTTTTAAATAAATTTACTTGATTTATTTTTCTGGTAGCGTTGCGGAAAAGTCGTTATATTATGGGCATAATGGATTTTTTCCTCGTAATGTAAATAATACGACAACTTAATTTTTAATAAAAACGAAATAAATTCACCGTGGTACCTACTACACAGCGCCGGGACGTCGACGCTAAGGAATTCCTTGGAGGTATGGCTAAAATAAAACATTATTATGGACCTATTCAAATTCATATTCATTATGTAATCATTTTATATTAAAAAAGAAGAAAATATTTTTTCTTACAGTAAACCTATTTTTTTCATTTCATTAATTGATTCGGCAGTTACTTTGTAGTAAAATTTATCCATTTTTTTAAGTTTTATTTGCTAAATACCACTATTTTTTTAAATCTATTGTGATACGTGTTTGGATGCATTCTGAATCATTTTCAAACACATATTTAATTTTACTCCGCCGCTTTAGTTGAATTTTAAAAATAATAATTGTTTCAATTTTCGGTATAGTTAATTCTGAATCTGAAATTAAATATTTTTCATTAGAAAATAAATTATTGTTTTTATCACCTCCTTATTTATATTTTTTATTATATAATTGGTAAATACCACTTGTTATTATATTATGATGCGACGTGTGTTTCGATGCACTCAATATTACTATCAAATAGCGATGTTTAGTGATACAATAATTTATAATCACAAAGCTTTGAGAATCGCACCATCATTGAAGAAATATCTACTTCAACAAAATTTAATATTTCCTTCCTAACGAATGCCACTGGCTTTATTCCATTTATTTTACAACTTCTCACACCTTTCTTCTTTTCTCATTTCATTTCTCATCTCTCTACTTCTCTGCCTCTCCTACAGCTACACGATGACGCCATTTATCAACCGTTTTCCACCACCTCTCACTGCGTAATTCTGAGCTGTTCCGGGTATTGCTAATGTATAATAAGAAATACAAAACATTTTACATGAACACGATGAACATTTTATAATAATAGAGACTTATTTATTTACGAAATGTTTGGGATATGAAAGTACGGTGAGTTTATATTTTACAAGCTAAGTTTAGACGCCATTTTGTAGAATAATCTATATACTACATATGAACAATATGTAGGTGCAAAAAATCATTTGTTTAACTCACTAGTAAATATTAAATGTATCCTCCTCCGTAGTGTAGTGTTAAGCGCATTTGGCTACCGTGCTGGAGGTCCCAAGTTCGTACTCAGAGGGTTCAAAATAAATCAAATAAAGAGAGTGATTTTCTCTCTCATATTTATTTTTCAGCCTGGGCTGGTACAAAAAGCGCAGGGCTGATCACCTTGCTTTCATGCAGTTAACGATCAAGATTACGCTGCGTCACTACGACGCAGTACCATAAGCACCATTGGGTGCGGATAAGGGTTAAAAGAAAAAGAAAAAAATATATTTATGTGATAGATACTACTGATATTTTATGCATAGCAGGATTGCATTTTGTTTCAATTTCAAGAATTTTCACTTTGGAAATTTCACTACTTCGTTAGTACTAATTTACTAATTTCGTCGTTTCAAACAATTTCAGGGCAAAACGCCAACCAAATAAAAAGGTAAAGCAAATTATGATGCTAGTCTAATTTTACGTACACACTTACTACCGATATGTAGTCCTCGTCCATACCTACTCGAGGGGTTGAAACGACCCTTACTGGGAAATTCAAACGGGGTGAATAATTAGGGTTGGCTATTTTTGCTCGCAAAATAGCTTTTAGAATTCTCCCAGCCCACAATCGGCCATTGATTAAACCAGCAAAACAAGAATTTGTAGCAAATTCGTTGTAATCAATTTTGAAAGCGATTTATTTACAAATTGAAATAACTTGGAAAGGTTAATGTGACCGTCAGGGACCATTCAAATATCGTATTAAATTTTATTACGATTTCAATTTTTGTTTAGGCGCACTTTGGTGGAATTATTATGTAAAAGCTAATCATTACTTCTATTGTTTTAGAAGAAATCTAGAAAGTAGAACAGTTATCAGATAGTAAATGGACCTTTTTTCCTTTATTAACGGCCGTAGCGAATTTGTACATAATGTATTTTCTCTTTTTAAGTGTATTATTGCTTCGAAAAGACTGTAAACAAGGACGAACATATCGCTTACTCCTTTCAACAACGTCATACATCTAAAATCGTCAATTTTCATTTGTGCATGTTTTCGGAATGCCCTGAAAATGTGGCGAAATGTGGATATTTTTAACTTAATATTTACCCGCTACAGGGCAGAAAGTGTTGTTTTTGCATGTTGAAGAAAAAGTGTTGTTTAATTATTTTTTTAAATATACTAAATATTTTTATATGGAGAAAAAACCTTCAGGTTTTACCTAAAAAGATCTGTTGCACAGTAAAAAGTTCAATAAGTGCCTCGATACTTATTTTTAATAAGTTTCATTATATTTTTAAAGTTTAAAAACGATCTCCTGAAAAACCATTTTTTTTTATATATGACGTTGTTGAAAGGAGTGAGCGATATGAAACAAGGAATTATGTATTAGCCTAAAATGTATGTAATAATTATTGTATTATAGTTAGGAAGTAACATATTCCAGATATCGATATGGTCCGCGAAATCATTGCAGAGGTTTTATCCATTTTGAAGACTTATTAAAGCATAAATATAGTTTAAATTAATATAATCTTAATAACACATCCGTCTGCCTTCTATAATATTCCTACTAATACATAATTTATATTATTACGAACGACAAACGTTTTTTTTTAAAATATGAATGTCTGAGCAGTCTACGGTTTACGACCTGACTTTAGCGATCACTCTACGCACTTGGGTAACGTCACTCTTCTGTTCTTTATACGAAGGCGATTAAAAAATATATAAATAAAGAACATCCAATGCAATAGCATTAATTTTGAAAGTAATACATACACTATCATTCATATGATAAAAATCCTATTTGATCGAATAAATAATTTTAAAAATTGTAAAAGCCCTATTGGTTGAATACTTTATCTTAACCCTACTCATACATTTGATCTTTACCAAGCTCAAATGTATGAATTTGAGGGTACATACACATTTCAAATTCGTATTTTTGCTCCCCTTATATTATTGAAAGTGACAGATCATCCCTTCTACGCGTGCGTATCATTATTTTTGACGACCGACAAAATGCGTCAATTTGTGCGATTGTCTGAATCGGTTATTATTGACCACAACGATTCTTCAAACAAAATTAAGACTATAACAACTCGCAATAAGCAAATCAAAATACACAGTATGTAATTGTTTTTTTACTCTAATAGGCGTAATTGAGTTTAAATGAATTAAAAAACCGAATCAAGTAACGACTTATTTTAAAGAAGGCGATATCAGTTTTTTTTTAAATTCCATCGTCCATGTCTTCTATAAAAAAAAATTGCTTGAATTGTAGCTTAAAAGAAAACCTTCAACTATTGGATAAATTATAAATTGTATTATTTTCTTTTTATTTAATTTTTCCTACTTATATATCAACATAGATTAATGAGACCATGGTATTCTCAGAGCTTACTTTCTATCATAGGCTGGTTTGAGTAATCACTTTGTAACAATCACCATTCTACCCGTGATTGACAACCACAACCACACAATTTAAATAGCTCCAAGTCGAGACAAACCCAGAATTTTGAACAATGTTTTATATACACACAAAGTATTGTGAAATCTCTCGCATTGTTTATTGACAAGTAACTTTTTTATCTTAATAAATTTCCGTTATTGTTGTATAAAGCCTTTATTTAGATCAAAATGTAAAAAAATAATAGATAGCCATATTAAAGCTGTGCTTCAAGTCCATAAACTTAATTCATTTTTAGTAATAGGCCGTGGCAAAGTTTCAAAATACCGAAAAGTTTTAACGATCACTATCAAAAATGTTCTAAAAGAATTCTCGTCTATAAAAATGCTTCTCGACAATAATCGAGGATCAATACCGAAAATTTATTTTTATTTATTTATCACTTTTCAATTAATTTATAAAATATATTATGAGATTAAAACCAATATTTTTAGCTTTTCCACTTTATTTTTATTTGACCAGCGACCGGGTTTCGTCGTTACCGACATCATCAGACTGGTATATAATTTATAAAACAAATCATATTTTATTTCATACCAAACGAACAATACAGTATTAAAACTAAAAAGTATTAACTTTTATATAATTTATAAAACAAATCATATTTTATTTCATACCAAACGAACAATACAGTATTAAAATTGGATTAATATATACCTCCGTAGTGTAATGGTCAGCACGCTCGGCTACCATACTGGAGGTCCCGGGTTTGATTCCCAGGGAGGGTCAAATAAATATTAGTGATTTTTTCACTGTAATATTTATTCAATATAACCCTGGACTTGTACCTGAAGCGGAGGGCTGATCACCTTTCTTTCATGTGTTAATTATCAAGATAACACTGCGTTTATATGATGCAAGGCCCTATGCACCATAGGGTGCGGATAAGGGTTTGAATGAATGAAAATGAAATATGTAAAATTCAATTCCATTTACGCTTAATTTACAGATATTAGTGAAAACGTAATAATTTCACCATCGAGTGAAATTTTTAACCGATACGAAAAATAAAGTCTTTTAAACGAGTATATCCTATTATATATAAGTAAGAATCATAATGTTTTTTCGGAATAAGTAAATTACCACATTTCATACTCTGTCTTGGATAATTAGGCCAGACGGAGGTGGCCACACTACTGACCACGGTGATTGTATTTATCTTACTAGATAATATCATTTACTTAATTTATTTATTTATATTTCAACATACACTTAATTACAAATTACATGATTAAGAAGAATATGGAAGTCTGGACTTTCATAGGGCTTACTATCTATCGTAGGCTTCTTCTTCTTCTTCTTTTTGGTGGCTTTTCACCCATCTTGGGTGTTATAGCCAGTGTCGAGTTATTTTTTATTTACACTTTTTACATTTGACTTTTAAGTGTTAGTATTCCTGTTAGTGGGGTTAGTTTTATTAGTAATGTTAGTTTGTTTAGTGAGTTATTTTAGTAAGTTATCATACACCTTTACAGATTTATACAATTAATTTTAAGGTATTTACAAATTATTTTATAAACAAGTTTGTTAGGGGAGGTTAATAAGGTTAAGATGTTGGTGGGAAATGGAACGTTTATGCCGGAGAGGTCTGAAAGGAAGCTCGGGTAGCCGTCATTCAACGGGCACCCAAACAACATGTGATCTAGATCTATCGTAGGCTGGTTTAAGTAATCGCTTTAGACACGTGTAACAATCACCATTCTACCCATAATTGACAACCACACTATTTAATATAAATAGCTCCAAGTTGAGACAAACCCAGAATTTTGAACAATGTTTTATATACACACAAAGTATTGTGAAATCTCTCCTATTGTTTATTGACAAGTTACTTTTTTTTCTTTATAAAGAAAACTGTTTACGACATGCAATCAAATACGATACGGCCGATAAAAGCGATCTATTTCAGATCTAACTAACTAACTAACCATCATGCCGCTTCTCCGCAGGGGTAGGCAGAGATAAAAGAACGCCACACCACTCTGTCTTTGCAAATATTCTTCGCCTCTTCCACGTTCATGCAACTCCTCATACATACCCGCCGATTATTACGTCTCCTAACCTGACCACTTTCAATTATTTGGCATACACGACATGCAGATCTACCCACCTCTATTAGTTTTTAGCTTAGTTTTTTTTTGTAATGTCAAAAATAAAAGCAGGTTGTACAACTTTATTGCATAATAATTCAAGTTCATTTGACTAAAAGAGGTTTTGTTACATGTGTTTCTGTGTTTTGGATCTTTTAGTTCTATATCATGTTTTTGCACTAAAATTGCAACGTGTGATGTATGTGTTGATGCTAAACTCAGCCTTGGATTATTTCCTCATTTCACCAATTAATTCAAAGTAATAAAAAATCCAGTTTTCTCGAAATCCATATTTTTCAAAATAAAATGAGGTAGAATTTCATATTCTTTTAACGGTTATAAATATTTTTTCTAAGGGGATATATATCTATTCTAGGAACTTTTCTTGTAGTCAATGGGAATAAATGTTTTTCTGAATAGTTTCCTTACGTTTTTGGTAAAATATTGTTATATTCGTGTACTTTGTATGGGCGCCATCTTATATCTAACAGATTGCCACAAACCGGTAACAATAAAACACATTTATTATAGATATTGTTATCACATTATCTGTAGCATAATATTCCTCTTAAAGTTCTTAGCGGTATTGAAAAAGGATATGTCATATTGATGGTCTCTAAAGAAAACACGACAAACTAATAAACTTGTTTTAAGTGAAAATATCGTCATATTTAACCTACAAAGTTTTGTGTTGCCTTTAAGTAGTAGAGACCTGGAAAATGAATACATAAATTTATATATAGCCCACACACACACGCACACACACATGCACACACACACCTCAAATCCATAAAAACACGAAATGTAAATCCTTTTCAAATTAATTTTGCAATCTGCAAGAATCGACCCACGACGCCAGTTTTACGTTAATTTTAGTTAGTTCGACCGCCTCCGTGGTGAAATAGTAAGTGTATTTAGCTATCGATTCTCAGGGGAGGTTGAAAATAAACATTAGTGATTTTACACTCTAATATTTATTTCAAATCACTCTGGACTGGTCCCTGGAGCGCAAGAGTGATCATGAACGCTCAAGATAACGCTGCGTCAATACAATGCAGTGCCCTATGCACCATTGGGTGCAGACGAAGGGTTTGGAGAAGTAGATTTCAACCAGAGTACACCAAAAGTTTTAGTTGCGCCCGCAACTAAAACCTACATTAAACCTACATAAATATTTCAAGATTTGGCGTTTAATTAGTAGAACTCCACTTTAATTTATACATAACATAATTTAATGTATATGAAATGTTAAAATCAGTGTTTGATTTTAAAATTTATACATAAACTACCTAAATATATCAGTGTAAAATCAATGGTTTTTTTCGATTAAACGAAATCAATTACAAGACCTACCCAATTTAACCTTTATTCTCTAGTATAAAAAATTATTAAATGGACGAAAAAAAGTTTTGACACTTTTTTATCAAATTTGATTAGATTAATGATAAAAATACGGCTAACCTCTGAATTGGATTTTTTAATTAAGTAATGGAGATTCCCGCTGCTTAAATAAAAGGGAGATAATCACTTAAAGCCGTATTCTACTTAATTAAAAATATTTCAGTAGCTTTATCACAATTAAATTTGGTAAAACCCCATTTCGGCAAGTACGCACGCCAAATCAATTTTAAAGATCTTTTTTAATGAAGATTACAACAACACGGAAACGTGTTTGTGGTTTTTCAACCTAAAATATAATTTAATAAAGTTTTAGTACATTCTCATAGTCCTGAGAAAAGTTTTTTTGTTTGTTATTCACTTTGAAAAATACGCAATAAATCATAAATCTAATTTCTTCGTTTTCTTCGTTTGTTTGAAGTTTTATCTACTTACAAATAATATCTTTTTGAAGATCTTTTCTGAGAGCAAGAAAAAGTTTTACATACGAGTGTAATCTCATTTTAAAAATTCTAAAAAGAATATCTCCTTTGAACTTTTATTCTCCATTCAGGACATCATTGTCAGTTTAAATATTTAGTATTATTTTTTTTAATGTTTTTTTCAAATTAAATTATATTGATTTGACATTATAATAATGAAAAATAAATAAAAAATACACAATATGCACATCCAAATTTAGAATAATAAAGAAAATTTTCAAGAAAATTTGCATGAAATTATCTCGAGAAATTTCAAAAGGCAACAAAGTCTTATGTTTTATAATACATTCAAACTAACCACTGAAATTGCATTTATGTAGGTTCTGATTTAATCAGAGAATATTTATTTCTCTTAATTTAACAAGGGGCTCGCCGGTCCAAGTCAAACTTTACAAGGGGCTCGCGTGAGCCCCTTGTTAAATATGACTTGGACCTTGGTTTAAGTGATCACTTCACACACGTGTAACATTCACCGATTCAACCCATGGCTGACAACCACATTACTCAAAATCTTGGATATATGTATATATATACATATATATATATATATTTATATATATATATATATATATATATATATATATATATATATATATATATATATATATATATATATATATATATATATATATATATATATATATATATATATATATATATATATATATATATATATATATATATATATATATATATATATATATATATATATATATATATATATATATATATATATATATATATATATATATATATATATATATATATATATATATATATATATATATATATATATATATATATATATATGTATAGTTCAATACTTAGTGTCAAAAATTAATATGAAAAATAACTCCTTTAATTAGAGATAATCCAGATTTGTGAAAAAAAAATTATTTGACACTCTCAAAATGTTGTACATAAGCATGTATGCTATTAATAAACAAGTATTTTTTTTATATATGTTAAATACGTATATAGTGATACATATGTAGTGATCATGTCTTTAAGAACAGTGTCTGTCGATGGTTGCTTAAAAATGTATGTATGAAAAATAAAATAAAATAAATACATACGTATATGTAAATGTCGAATTCGACATCATTTTTCATAAGCCATGACTTTACATTTCCTGAAATTTCAGTATACATTGTTGGTATGAGAGTTGGCGGAATACAAAATTAGATTTACCGCACAAAGTGGAGCACTCATTAAGTGTAACGTTGGTAAGGATTTATTACTCCGGCCCTCTTGAAAAAATATATGTTGGTAAATTTCCCACAAAAAAAACGTATTGATTAAAATTATCCCCCTTGCAGTACAAAGAGTGTTTTTTTTCAGTCGTGAATTACTACCCTTTCGTGACTCGAAGCAATAAAGAAAATATGTTTAAAGCTACCGTACAATACTAATCTATGGAGTCATCTATGGTCGAATAGCCGCCAATAAGGTTTCTTGGAAAACAACGAAAAAGAAGTGGTTTCCAATTATTCGAACTTACATCGTTATATAAGGGAGCGTGATACAAGCGATCCCTCAGACGAATGTGCGGCAAAACGATGTATGATAGATGTTCGGATGGTGAAATGAGGAAAGAATGCAAGGCTAAGATATAAGAATTATCAATCAAATTAAGAAAGGTGTGTTGAGATGGTTTGGACATGTGGAACGTATGAGTGAGAAAAGAACTGTTAAATAAATTTATGAGGCGAATGTAGTTGGAAAAAGAAGCAGAGGAAGACCGAGGAAAACTTGTCACAATCAGGTATGTCAAATACTTGCAAGCGACCGGGTCAGGAGTCGAAATAATCGTCGGGTATGTATGAGGAGATGCATGAATTTGTAAGAGGCGAAGAATGTTTGCAAAGACATAGTGGTGTAGCGTTCTATTCTCTCTGCCTACGCCTGCAGGAAAGCGGCGTGATGGTTAGTTAGTTAATACTAAAACTTGAAAACACATAATCAAAACGATATTTTTTATTCTTACAAATCAGAAATCATTTTGGGACATTTTTATGTTTTTTAGAAAAATCTAATTCTACCCACATACACTTTAAATTTTTGTAAGTAGATCTTGTTGGCCATCCATTTTTCTACTTGATATTTTGTGATTTTGAAAATTAACTAAATAGTTTTTTGTGATTTTGAGAATCAACTAAATAGTTTTTTTGCGATCCTCATCCGTACCTGATGGTGCATAGGGCACTGCATCATGTAAACGCAGTGTTATCTCGATCGTTAACACATGAAGGAAAGGTGATCAGCCCTCCACTTCAGGTACCAGTCCAGGATAATATTTAACAAATATTAGAGTGAAAAAATATTACTCCATATGTAATCCATTTATCCCAACCTTAACCTAACCCTATATTTTTCATCCATTTATTTGTGCTTTTTCTACTTAGCGGATTACGTTTATTGCTCGCGTGATAAAAGATGAAACATACTGCGTGTATATCGTATGGATATCCGCATAGTTCTTAAACTCTAGGTTTAAGTAGTGATAAGCTTGATAGAAAGTGGACATATGTCTTTGTGCGGTGTTATATTACTTATATTGGATGGTCATTAGAGAAGCTTATCAGTCTGCCTGATGTGCCTTGTCAAGGCTTTGAGTTTTGAGGTTGGTTCGAGGTGTACGGATTTGGCTCGTCGGTCCAGATAAGCTCCTGGCAAGGTTATTATCTCCTAGTAGCGTAGATGACTTTCCTATAGGTATCAGAATGACAACTACTGTGAAATATCGTATACATTGTAAATCCGTTTAGTTCAAAGGAATGTTAGTTTAGATAATTGTATGTTCGATAGAAAATTGATAAATTTCTTATTTAGTTGTCCTCCGATGTTAGGGCATTAGAGCTGCTAGAGTCTGCTTAGTGTTCCTCTATGATATCACAGTAGAGAATGTAACTACCCTTTTGCTGTTACTTCAAGCATTGAAGCATGATGGAGAATCACATTATTACACATTTTCATATGAATGAAAATAATTAGAAAAAATTAGAAAACACATACGAGAAATTTTGGGATGATTTCAGCCGACACACATTTTCATTTACTACCCTTTGAGAACGAGTTCCTTTTGAGTTATCCAACAGTTCATAGGTGAAAAGCTTCCTATATTTCATTCAACTCTCCTTCTCACTAATTCATGAAAACGTGGTGCTATGTTTTGCTTTATGAAACTGGCTATTCATCTTATGAACATTCACGTGTGCCTAAACGAACAACGTTAAATATGATTTAGGTTACATTAACATTACTATATACTAACCCAAATATTAAAATTTACGTGTTATTTTCAGGTCAATCAGAATCATTTTAAAAAGAGGGCAAGCGAGTTCACTGAGAAGAATGGTAATTTTTTAACTATTTTTTTATATTACATTTTTAATATTCACCATATGAGATGAGAAAATCATTTTTTTATGATTCCGACGTTAGGATTTTCAGTTAGTAACAGCTACACCGTATATTAATCTTAAAAATTTCCAAGCCTGATAAGGATTATTCAAATATGTATGTACGTGTAAAAAATGTATCAAGAAGTTATTTGGTTATTTAAAAATTAACTATTATGGGGGGAAAATCTTATTTAAGGCTCCATTTTTTAGCCTCTGTAGTGCAGTGGTTATCGCATTTGACTAATAAATTGGATGTCCTGAATTCAATATAAAATAATCTCAGGTGCGTCAAAGTAAATATGTGTTTTTTAATTTTAATTCATTTATATTACCTTGGACAGGCACCTAAAGCGTGAGACTGATCACTTTGCCTTTACATCACATAAGTAACGATCAACTAAACATTGCATGAAATAAATGGGATCCCTTATGCACCATTCGGTATGGATGAGGGTAAGGAGAATATTTTTTATCTTACTCCAAGCACAAGAGTCTCTTTATTTGAGAGAACAGCGTAATTAATTTTAAGATTGTAAAGTAGAAATATCTAGAAAATTAATAAAAATTCTTACGTCTTTTTACTTTATTAAATAAATCAATAAAATTAAAATAAAATCACATTAAATAAGTTGTATAACAGCACTTTGTTTTTGTATCGTATTTTTTTGTTGATTATTATTCTGATGCATTTTAAAAACTGTTGCGACATCGATGCCACAAATAGGTATTCTCATATTGAACTCTCGACCTTCGAATTAGTATCTACGTATTATACATAGGGTGCTCAGAACAAAAGTGAATCATCCTTATGAAATGTGGAAGAAGAGTTGATATCGTGCAAAATTAAGATAGATATTGTTAAATTCTGCTTTTCATAGTGGTTTCGATGCGGTCTTTGCGATGGTCAAATGAATGTTGTACTCAATGATATTATATTTACAAAAATTGCTGTGGTTTCAATATATTGAACTATGTTAGAAAATTAGTTTTAAAAATATAAGGAATAAAATTTATTTGATTTTTTAAATGGGTTTGATAGAAAATTATAATAATAATAAATAATAAAACCCTTATCCGCACCCCAATGGTGCATAGGGCACTGCTTCATATAAACGCAGTGTTATCTTGATCGTTTACACATGAAGGAAAGGTGATCAGCCCTCCGCTTCAGGTACCAGTCCAGGGTAATATTGAATAAATATTACAGTGAAAAAATCACTTATATTTATTTGACCCCCCCCCTGGGAATCGAACCCGGGACCTCCAGAACGGTAACCGAGCGTGCTGACCATTACACTACGAAGGCGGACAAATAAATTATACAGATAATTA